>NW_018405583.1:81379-261302 GCF_002113885.1 Mizuhopecten yessoensis
TTTTTTGCAGAGAGTTTTGTGTCATCCGCAAATAGTTTGATCGTTCAGCTTAACATATCAGGCATGTCGTTAACATAGACTTGTTGTCAAGCCGTCATTCGTAATTATTACGCTTCTGATCCCCGCACTGCGCGACATTTTGAATGGGATACTCAACGCAATTCCGACGTTTTCTGGGTTTTTTTCTGGTTTGATTGCTTATAAAAATGTTATTAATTATATATTAATGTAAATACTTAAGTGTGTGTACCAAACATTTACCATAACAGACACTTATTCTACCGTCGCTCATTTGAGTCTGAACAAAAAATAGTTGCCTTGAATGCAGCGAATAGAAGATACCGTTATGATTGGTCAATTCTAAAAAGTAGTGTGAAAGTATTACTTTTGATATATTTGTCACAGTGTGAAAAATGTAATAAATAATAACAATACCTTAGTATTTGCCCAGACAATTCCAATGAATTGCCGAACGGTAATAATCTGACACCGTTGACTGATTATTTTAGTCTGATAGGATTCACACTTGAAATTTCAAAGCATTTGGAACACTGCAATAACAGATTTCTTAAGTCTTAATATATAGGCGAGCAAAGTAATGTGTAAGCAGCTAACGATACTGTATATTTAGCTGAGTAGTGGAGACAAGCTCCAGTTTAGAGAACCAGAAGGGGAAATGAAAATCGATGATTTGAGAGTATTTTAATGTACGGCGCTGGTGGTAATACCTAATGATTACATCTGTACATCATCGAATTTTCACCATACGTACATTGACTGCAAGGAATCGCAGGCGTATTACTATAAGTACCTGGCTATTTTCAAGTTATGCTTCTAATCGAGATTTTAAGGTATTTCCCCTCTCAAATACATAGGTTCACTGCGATACAATAAAAGTATTACAGAAAACAGCGATGCGTTCGTATTTATTAACTTGTATATCAAAGTTCACGAACAAACCCGAATACATATGCACACCTTCAGTGATTACAGTTGTATATGACCCAGCGACATGTTAATTCATCGTGTACTGCTGTCTAACACAGCGGCTCACCAAGTGTTACTTTATTTTATATTCACTGTCCTACAGAACACAGTGATTCATTAAGACATCATTTTATAATTACAGTCTTCAAGTGCAGGGCGAGACGGTGATTGGCTGAGACATAGTCATTAAAACCACCACCCGTATTCTATTGTATACAAATTAAATATTCTAATATTCATTATTTTGTTCTCGTGATTGTGTTCACATGAAAGAATCAATTATAAAGATGAATGGAGATGATGCATAATGTACAATACTGATATATTTCCAGCTTTAATACCAATATGGCTGCTATGAATACGAAAATTGCTAATTTCTTTCCTACTTCTTTGATAGTATACTACAGGAAGTAACATATATGTGTTTGAATAAATTAATAATAAATTCATTTGATATACTCCTGATGACAATTTTATCATGTGAAGTTGGAAAGAATCTAAGACAATCAAATTCCACTAGTAGGAATCATCAAAAACGTGAACTAGTTTTTTTTAAACATGAACACAAAAGGCATTGCCAGTATTAGTTGTGGACTGACGCTTGTGAGGAGAACAAGAAAGACAATCACTGACGAAGCAAGTAGAACTTTAAAAGGTTCAGATCAACAACTTTACCTTTGGCCATAAACTGTAAAACCATTTTTCTCTCACACCTATTATAGATTTCCTCACTCCCGACTCATTGGATAAAACTGCAAGGAAACCAATCTGGTTACCCACTATAGGATTGTCAATCCTCTTGTATGTCGTCAAGTAACAACGCTATGTGACGTCATCTTTCATCGTGTCGTCATAGTTCATATCAAGGGCTTCCTCGATTTGAAGTAGGAATAATGTATCCAAAATAGAATCGCATGAATTATAGATATATCTCAATGTTGTAGGAGAAAAAACGTCTCCTAACTCGCGATGGTTGATTAGTATATCATCAAACTCTCGTTAGTAAATTTCTAATGTAAAAGACGATCGGTAAACCTCGTGTCTTTATACAATTTAATTGTTTGCAAAACAAAACATGATAACCAACCATCACTTGTTGGTGAGCCTCTATATTTATCACATACCTGTGGAATCTTGTTATAGTAATACAAGCATTTTTCAGACCATGAAATACAACGTTCTGTATTGCACATGTGCAATACGGAATGTTGTATTTACATACTAGCCGGAACTACATTTTATGGGAATCCCCTTGTCATGGCAAACTGAAAAGTCCCCGGTATTTGCAAAAAATATTAAAGTTTATAAAATCTTTGTATCGATCTCTACCAAATACGGAAGGTATGTGATATAAGCAAGACCACACACTCGTGAATATATTCGTCCGCGCAATAAACTCGTGCTTTCCGATTCGTTAGAAAAACACAAGTGTGTGGTCTTGCATATATATCTTTCGTAGGTTTTCTATACGTATGTTTCTTTACACACTTACGGATCCCCGTACCACTGCCAACAACAGTGATCTTATAGTGGAAACTGTATTTTTCAGCATGAGTATACAGTACTGTAGCTTTAATCAATCATTTCTGAAGATCAAACCAGACCTTGCGGATTTTTTATGAAAAATAACGATGATGAAATGAACATTTCATATTTGATATTTGTATATTTTATATACAATTTTATATACGAAACAAGAAGCCCAGAGGGTCTCTATCGCTCACCTGGATATCTAAGTAATCATAGCAATTTGTTTCCAAATGAGATCCAAGGGAATATGCCAGACCCCAATGCCGATTCTTGTAGTATGTCTGTATTAGATTTTTCATGCCCAGCAATTTAATGTATGGTTATGGGGTGGAATCTCAACTGTTTCCAAGCTGTGACTCAGAAACTAGATCCCTAGGGTTGTGGCCAGACCCCAGGATCAATTATAATATCATGACTGCATTCGTCTCTTTTTGTCCAGCATTTGTATTTAGTCTTGGGGTGGGAATCTCAACCGTTTCAAAGTTATGACCAAGGGTTTAAGTCTGCAAGGTTGGGGCAGACCCTGGGGTCAGTTCTAATATCATGTCTGCATTCGTCTCTTTATGTCCAACAATTGTATATGTAGTTTTGGGTCGGAGATCTNACCACTTAGCACGGGGGGGGTCAGCCCCACCATTTGTACAATTTTGAATCCCTGCCTCCCATGAATGCTTCTGACCAAATATGATCGATATCCATGACATAATTCTACAGAAGAAGACGTTTATAGCAATATAGTCAAATTGCGCCCTTTTGGCCCCACCCCTCAGTCCCCTGGGGGGGGATCAGCCCAACCATGTACAATTTTGAATTCCCACCACCTAGGGATGCTTCCAGTCAAATATGGTTGATATCCATCTCTTAGTTCCAGGGAAGAAGTCGCTTAAATCAATATAGCCCAATTGCCCCCTTTTGGCCCCGCCCCTCAGGCTCCTTGGGGGCCAGACCCACAGTTTATACAAAATTGGTTCCCCTTCACCAAAGGATGCTTCAGACCAAATATGGAACAAATCCTTTCTTTCCTACAGAAGTAGAAGGAGTTTAAAGAAACTGCTGTTTCCACTATTCGGCCCCACCCTTCAGGCCCCATGGGGGCAAGACCCAGGGTTTATATAAAATTGTTTTCCCTTACAGAACAAATCCTTTCATTCCTACAGAATTAGAAGGATTTTAAAGAATTTGCTATGTTTCCCATATTAGGCCCACCCCTCAGGCTTCTCTGAGGCCCAGACCTACAGTTTATACAAAATTGGTCCCCCTTTACTGAAGGATGCTTCAGACCAAATATGGAACAAATCCTTTCATTCCTACAGAAGAAGAAAGGATTTTAAGGAATTTGCTATGTTTCCCCTATTGGGCCCGCCCCTCAGGCCCCTCGGGGGCTAGACCCACGGTTTTCACAAAATTGGTTCTCCTTCACCCAAGGATGCCTCTGACCAAATTTGGTCAAAATCTGCTCAGTCGTTGATGACAAGTGATTTTTAGGAAAAGTTGACAGATGACGTACGACAGACGGATGGCGGACACCGCGCCATGGTATAACATCACTTGCCTTTCGGGCAGGTTAACTAATAAAATCATCGAAATTTTACTATATACAAAAAATAATCAGCAGGGCTAAACGATAATCTGAATACTGAACTGCAGATATTTTCTAAATGTACCATCGCTAAAACGGACTTAACTTCTATGCCAAAGTAAAGGAAGAGCCTTTGCCCAAATGCGCAACAGTTTTATCAAAAATAAATTAAGGGGAGATTACACTACATACGAAACACTTCATACGAAAAAACACAGTGCAGTGGGACAGGGATCCTTGATAAGCGCGATAAATGCCCCTATGAATAACTACTATAAAGTCATGCTGCAATAAAACACAAAACACAAATTTTACAGACGAAAACTTTATACACTCAATCTTTTCTGATTCAACAGGTTTGATTCCTTGCGCACAGTATTGATAAAGTAATGTATCCATATAGATCTCAACAGAAAACAGCCAATGGATAACACCTACACATATGACAATGCTTAAAATGGTATGCACATCAGGAAAACATGAAAAATAGTGTAAAATACAATAAATAAGTGAGAACGGGTGTCATGGTGTTGGCAGTTTCGTCCATGATCATGTTTGCTATACCACAAGGTTAAATGTTTGTACGACCTGAAATCTGTAACTTAAATTTTTCATTAATTTTAAAGAAAAATTCTTTTTTTTTGTGATAAATTTATAGAAAAAAATATCACGTTTTCGTCAATGTTTTGGAAGAATTCGCGTGAGACGAAAAGCTGAATACTGTTTTCTTTGTCATGATAGACTCATTTTTTTGACATTGTTCAGTTTCTAATAACCAGGGATAAGAAAGTTGGTATGAGCACAGAATTCATGACTGAGCATCGGAACATTTCCATGAATACGGGTCCAGGAACCTGAACAGATATAGTGACATAGGGGTCGGTCTCTCACCAAGAAGGACACAAGAATTGTGAAATCCAGACATGATGAATGTTTCTTTTTGTGCTGTCCTCTAGACTTTTGGACAAATAACAATCTATCTGATGTAGATAACCGCAGACTGGTACTTAAGTCTAAATATCCTAAACATGCGGGCGACTCTAAATTACTGTATACATGTGGCGTTCCTGTTTTGCTATCATGCTATTCTGTAATAAGAAAAGCGCAAAAAGGACATTGAATGGTAATTCTTGTATGTCATTTAATATGAATTCGCATTGTAATTGTCTTAGGTCATTTCTAAAGTTTGTTATACATTGTGTGTTTTGCTATGATTTCACACTGTGTCTATATGACTAACCTTTTAAATAAACTTTTTCATAAATAAATAATGAAACAAAAGAGTCTTTTTTCAACTTATGCTAATCTCTCCTGTTGGCTTAATAACACTTTTAAGAGCAATTTCAAGACGGTAAAATGATAACGTACAAGTTTCCCCAGCTCTACTGAAACACTGATAACTCTTATTGTTAAATGCCCCAAATACTTTATACCTACACATATGATTATATAATTAGTTTAACAACAATTCCGCTCTTTATTTAGAGAGCATAATATAAAACAGTTACATTTTACAGTGTATTTTTGTATAGTGTAGTACGTAGTATACAAATGAGTTAATCAGTGGTTGAGGAAGGGAAAGTGTCTAGTTGTTTTGGTTTTAAGGACCTAAGTCCCACTGCAGGCCAAATACTTGAGATTTCACTGTTTTTTTTCTTATATAAATTAATCTCCCCTTAAAATCCTTCTGGTATTAATGTAGCGCAATTAGTCCAAGACACTTCTATTGACCAGGTAGCGTACTAGGGTAGAGTGACAATCCAACAATTTGAGGCCCAGGATCCGAATCCTGAACTTTCTTTTACTCGAAACACTTTTGTTGATTACATTGTTTATTTCATCTTAATAGGTTCTCATAAAATTCCCTCAAAGTAACGTTTTCTGTTCAAAAATGATTCATCAATGCTATCGTAATCCTAGAAAGAGTAATTTCCAATGCAAATTTATTGCTGATGCATAGTTTTTTGCAGTGGTATGGGGATCCTTAAGACATATGTTCAGACCATAAAATTAGAGCAGTAATGCAACAAATGTATAAGTTTGTACATAACTTAAATAAAGGTAGTATTGTTTAGAAGCATCTGGTCATAGTGTTTTTTTATATTCAGTTAAAGGTAATAGACAAATGCTACATGAATAGAAAAATTTAAACTTCCAATATACTCATGTAACTACTTACATATATATACCTGACTACACCTAGAGAACCTATTCCAATATAAATTACAAGTAGAACGGACACAGAATAGCAAATATTAGTCCACATCACGATCACACTTAAAACGAATATTGTTCTTTATAAATAAACAATTTTAACATCTTCCTTAAACAACTCATTTTCTAAACAACGTAAACAAAAAAACAAAAATCACTCATAAAAAATTGGTCATTCAACATATCACCTGCAAAAACAAAACAAAAGTGATTTTACATTGTCGCAAAAAATAAAATATTCAATTAAAAAATGCCTTTATATCTATTCCGTCTTTTCGTATTGCAGAGTTATCTGCTCTTGTGAGCAGGTATTGATTGTTACGTCGTTTTCTCAAAAATTTATGATGTTACTCTCCCAAACAAATGATGTAACAATCAATACCTGCTCACAAGACCAGATAACTCTACAATACGAAAAGACGGAATAGAGCTTTTGACATTGATACCAGATAAATGTTTACAAAAAACAGTTTGTAGCATGTTCAGTTTGGGTACTTGTACAAGATATCTAAACATTAGATGACATACATTTTTCCTACAACCTCATTGGTTGGATATTTGATCGATATTGAAAGTTCTTACTGTTTTTAGAAACAACAGGTCAATATTTATTTTATGATGCCATTTCAGTTGTGACATGTTTTCAGTCGAATGTTAACCTCCATCTTTCCACATATTCACCTCAACAATAGTCTTGTCAACAGTAAATGCTTCTTATGAACATTTAGATTAAAACTTCCTGAAGGTCCTGAAGAAGCCCACATGTTAGGGCGAAACTGGTAGACATACAATAAAGGTCCTGAAGAAGCCCTCATGTTCGGGCGAAACCGGTAGACATACAATAAAGAACCAACCTATCCCGAGCTTGTTGAGATTGAATATTGCCTTTAGATTAAAACTTAATGCAATGGAGATTGACAGTATCTTATTTAACCAATACCAAAACTTTAAACTGTCAAAATAAAAGATGGCTGTCTGCATGATGAACGTCTTGTTTTTCAGATTACTCAAATTGAAACTTACTCGCGCAACAAGGGAGCAAGAGTTTTTTAAATTACATAGAACAATATGAAAAGAACTGTCAAATACACAACAAGTACTTCTTGAGAAATAGTGACATGAGGATTGGCCATAATACTCTTCAGAATAAAAAAGAAATCAAACTTTTATTTTCATTAGAGAAGAAATTGTCAATACTTCAGGTTGTTAAAATTGCAGAGAAGGCAAAACACCACTTTCAGTGAGAAAAATCAGGATATATATTTCAAATAAAATGGACTCAACATGAACATCACTAAGGTAACACATTACATCTCCAGCTCACATGCAGGCATGTATTGATTAATGTATATGCTAATTAATCATTGTATTAATTGTATATCTATGTACTGTAAAGCACTTTCGAGTAGCTTATGTTAACTAGCTAGATAGGGCACTATATATCAGATATTGTATAATATAATGTGGTGGGAATGACAGAGTTGGGATGCCAATTTTATCACAACAACTTGTTAAGAAGTTATTGTCAAGAAGATACTAAGACCCCATGTATATGCTGTCACACATATATATATATATATGTATAAGTGACAAAATAAAATGCCATGTTTGTTTCAAATGAATAACATCATTCCAAAAACTTAAAAACAGCCATGATGGGTTAGGTATTCAGAGAAAATAAATATCCTAAGAAAATAAGTTGAACTGTAAATGTAGGTGAAAGAGCTTGGGAGTTGCACTCTCTTAAATTAAATAAACTTGATAATAAAAATGAACAAAGGGCAATAACTTTATATAGAGGAGCATGAGATACGATTTGAGAAGTACTCGCAAACAAAATTCACCAATTATAGGTGACAAATTGAGTATATTGGGAATTCCCCGAACAAACTGACACAAAAACAGATTGCCTGAGTGATCATCACTGCAAACCTCTAGTTCCCTCTGTGAGTACTGGTGGGGGACTATTTACTACAGACGTGTAAAAGATTGTAGAATGTTCAGGGGATTAGCAGGTGGTTTCGGCAAATGGACACTAGGTTGGGATCAGAAAAAATTATCAACATGACAACCCTTTTGTGAAATTTCGATGATCAATTAATGCTAACAACTCTGAACAAATGAAATAAGACTACATAAAGTCTATCTTAAAGTGATAAAGACTCCATAATCACTCTGTCCTTCTTACTTATGCTGCATTTGAGAACTTTTTTTCTTTTTAATTTCAAAAATCCAAAAACTCAGTTTACAATTTTAACATTTAAATCTTTTCTTGAAATTTATGCTTTTATTGTTTTAGATTGTAAAATTTTGAATGATAAAAGGGAGCATCGGTCTGGTCCAATAAACAGACATAAAAAGTGCCTTGTAAAACCCCTTAATTGTTACATGTCTTAATATGATATTATAGACTGATGTATTAGAATACATATTGTGCATTACTCTCACAATCTGGTCATTGTCAATATTTTGTTCAACATAAATATTTATCTTGGTGAGCCCTATTCAGAAATTTCAAAATTCAAATGGGTGTCGAGTATCATTTTGGTGCTGTTATGATAATTCCTGACCAAAAAGATGAATTTCGGACCTGAAGTAATCGCTGTCCATAATCATAGTTCAGTCCCCCCCCCCCAATTTTTTTTTTACAATTTTAGGTAAGCAAAACACCCATAAATATGTTAATCAGGTCAAATATAGGAAATAGTGAACAAAGCCAGATATCTAAATAACATGTGTGATGTAACTGTTTGTAAATAAGAAAAATTGAGTTACCATTTTGGTCAAATAATAAGTCTCTTATGAAAAAAATGTGTATTATCTTACAATGTTCAACATTGATTATTAAACATGCATATAAATTAACATTCTATACTTCAACAAATACATTTTCACTGTTAATGATAGACCCTATCTCTGAAGAATGGTCTGTATTTACTATTTTGAGTCTGTCATTTTCAATCTTGCGAGGGTTGCGACATCCCTTGCACTTGCAGCCTACACATGGTAGCTTGTTGATATAGCAGGGACAACGCTGACCGAGACATGTGAGACGACTGTTTGTTCCTCCACGGCCACATTTACATATCTTCAAATCCTTTTGTTCACTGCCTGGAGTAAGAGTTAGTCTGTTCTTGTCAGGTTCTCGCAACTGAGAGTTGTCTCCCCTAGACCCGTGTGAACCAGAGGTGAGGATTCCACTTTCACTGGAGTCAAACAAAACAGATCTGTTTCCACAATCACTGTCACGTTTTCTTTTGAGTGAATTTTCAGGTTTAGAATCTGTACTAGTGTCAGTGTCTGTTACATCAACCTCGATGGATTCATCACTTTGAGACGATGAATTTAACTGTGATTCTGAATCTTTTTCTGCAGTTATATCACTACAGCAAGACATATCAGGGTAGACATTGTTTGTTGTATCACACAAGTTTGATTTATCTCTTATGCTACAGCTTAGTTCAGGTGAAACTGTTTTCTCACCTGATGAATTGTGACTTTGTTCGGAACGTTTGACACAGTTCGTCGGCGATTTCGATGATAGTCTTGGTGAATTATTATGTTTAGTGCTTAAGTTTAAACCCGATAGTAAAGGTAACGATGAGGAGAGTGTGAAATCATCTTTGAAGTCCAAAGCTTCTTTTATAATAGTGTTCAGATTGTTTGTTTCCCCGTTTGGTGATGGTGACTGAAGGTACAGATCTTTTCCAATTGGAGAATCAGATATATATTCACAGAGCTTCTTGAAACAAATCACTGCTATACGAAGCTGAGTATTCTCTTGAAATTCTTCATGATGCTTACACCAGCTACACTGGGGTTTTAGCTTCATTTTACCACCTGCACACGTGAAGCAAACAAAGTGTTGACAGACATTGTGCACAGGTCCCATCGGTTTGACAACCAGGTTTCGACATACACAACATGAGAGTGCCTGACGAAGAAAAGGTAAATACCGGTACAAATCGCTCCAGGTCTCGCGATCGGCCAAATCAGCCTGCATGACATAGCGGCATGTTGTTAGGTAGATATTTAATGCGTTCATTTCACCAGATGTATACGATTAATAACGTCATATATCTATCTTACCGGATATTTTTCTTCTGAATACTGGGTAAGTGAACTTCCAGGTGCGCCATGTGTGTGTACATATTTTGTGACGTCATCAGTTAGTGTTGTTTATCTACAGGGGAAACAACTCTTGGCGCGAAAATTCAACAAGGGTAGAATCTGAGGCTGTTAATTGTCTAGACAATGTACAAAATTAGTAAATTAATATTATGAACTTTTCACATGTTTTCTTTTTGGCGTTAATATTTTGTTCGGACCTTAATCAAAACTCTATGCTGTGTTACAACCTATATTTCGCGCCGATTACACAATAGTAAATAAAGAAAAGCATAAATAAATAGAATGGCCTTCTCAGTTGACAGTGTCATTTTGATTCCCCAGGATGTTCTATCACAGCTAGGTCTTCTAGTTTTTGTATACCCATTACATTGATATCATAAAGCTGCATCATGATTACAAAAGCGTGCAGTTGGTCTTCAGAATTCTTAAGACCCTCTGCACGCTTCAATCCGGGCCAAACATAGTGATCAATATGAACTAGCTAGTAAACTTTATTCATAATTATTGCTAGATAAATAAAAGTTAACATAATTTTATGGTTAATTAATTAATGCAAAAGATGAAAGATTTTTGTTTGTAATTGTTGATTTTCTGAAATCCTTGATTATAGTTACATAAATTTATTATAGTGCTACATTTTCATATTTATAAGTATCTGAAGGATAAAAATGCATGATTAACAAATTTGAATATCGGGGTCCAAAACCAAAGTTTGAATTATTCATCCCATATCACTAGAATGTATGCAATAGTGACCGTCAACTTTCTCATGATACTGTTTAGTAAGATTAAGCAGATTTTATTTAGAAAAAAAAGTGCAGATAAGATTTAACTTCAGCTATCAAAAATTATTTCTTCTCCCGCATTAATTTTTCATTAAGCATGATCATCAATAAAACAATGCATGCGTAACATTATACGAAAAAATGCATGACCAGACCAGGGTTCGAACCCGGGAACTTCCGACTAGACGGACGCTGCATCAATCGAGCCACCAGGTCGCCGACGATCGACCCAGTCCAACTTCGCCACACATGAATATATTGTGATTCCTATAATTGTTCGTAACACAGAGAGAGGTGGCGCCACGGTGGATGGGCATAATCATTGCTACAAAATTATCAAATTTGAATTTAATCAATTTTTTCATTTCAAATATTGTAATAAGTTACATATATATTCATAGGATTTAACAATATAACATGAGTTTCCATTTAATATGAGATTCAGTAAAGAAACGAGTCTAAGTTTTTTTTCAATTTACCGAGCCTCTGGCAAGCTAAAAGGAAAAAATCGTGACGAGTTTCATTAATTTCATATGAAATGAAAACTAGTGTACGATCCTGTTTATCATGTAATCAAGAGTTGTGGTATTTATTCGTACAAAACGACAATTTCCATGCAACCTTGAAATGTGAAAAGTCGCTATTTGGAATCTAGTCGGTAAGTCTGTGACGTCATGTACTTGTCCTAGGTGTGACGTCACAATGGAAACAATTGAAACTTACAACCGATAGGTCATGAATCACTTACAAAGCCACTATCTGCAGGAGATCAAAATAGCCCTCTACCTAGGTGTCACCATTTCGTACAACATTAAATGGTACACCCACATTTAGAAAATAACAGGGAAAGCAAACAGAACGCTAGGCTACATACAGAAAAGCTGAAGATGACATCTACTCAGATCAAGATACTAGCATACGACGGCCGGGTCAGACATTTGCTGGAATATGCATCATCCGTATGGGACCCACACACCCAGCACAACATCAACAGCATTGAACACTTCCAGAGAAGAGATGCAAGGTATGTCACAAACCGTCATCGTAACACGTCCAGCATATCTGATATGCTTCATATGCTCGGATGGAAACAACTACAAGAAAGGAGGAAGGAAGCTATACTAGTGATGTTATACAAGATTGGCAGAGGTATGGTTGCAGTAAAGAAAACAGACTGCGACCACCAAGACGACAGAACCGTACGTGACTGGAACGCCCTACCACTAGACATCACAGATGCAGCCAAACTCTCGGCCTACAAGGCCAGAGTGACGGAGCATCCTGTTTTAACTCACAAACCAATTTTAACTGTGTCAGTCCTGTCACATGCGAAACTGCCACATATTGCAGAAGCATCAACCTGTTGATGGAGGCAATAACTGGAAGAAGAAGACCGTAGACGTGGTGATATCAACGAGATTCTTCAATTTACATTTAGAGCCACATAGAAGAGCTTCGTACTTTTGGCGTGATGACTACAACACAGAAGACATCATTTCAAAAAGCTGCCCCCTTCTCCAACACCCACGCCCACATTATGAAGTTATCTCTGCCTCACAACCATACGTTTCCGATGCATAATGGAAAAGGGTGTGTAAGTGTTACTCATCTTCATTTTTATCTCAGCTGGTCCAAAGGACATTGGTGAGCTAATGCCATACCGCAGCGTCCGTCATCCGTTCGTCATCTTTTCCCTTAAAACTTTACTTGTCATAAAAGACTGAGCAGATATTGACCAAATTTGGCCAGAAGCATCTTTTGGGGAAGGGATTTTAATTTGGTATAAATGGGGGGTTTGGCCCATTGGGGACTAGCCGATGGGCGGGCCCAATAGGGGAAATATAGCAAATTCTTTAAAATCCTTCTTCTTCTGTAGGAATGAAAGGATTTGTTCCAGATTTGGTCTGAGGCATATTTGGTTGAAGGGGAACCATTTTTTGTATAAACGGTGGGTCTGGCCTCTCAGGTGCCTGAGGGGCGGGCCCAATAGGGGAAATATAGCAAATTCTTTAAAATCCTTTTTCTTCTGTAGGAATGAAAGGATTTGTTCCATATTTGGTCTGGAGCATATTTGGTTGAAGGGGAACACATTTTGTATAAACGGTGGGTCTGGCGCCCAGGGGCCTGAGTGGCGGGGCCTAATAGTGGAAATATAACTTTTTTTATTTAAATCGTCTTCTTCTGTAGGAATGAAAGGATTTGTTCCATACATGTATTTAGTTTGAAGCATCCTTGCGTGAAGGGGACAAACCTTTGTATAAACCGCGGGGCTGGCCCCCAAGGGGCCTAAGGGGCTGGGTCCAATAGGGGAAACATAGCAAATTATTCTTTAAAATCATTCTTCTTCTTTAGGAACGAAAGGATTTTGTCCATGTTTGGTGTGGAGCATCCTTGAGGTAAAAGGGATCATTTTGTATAAACCGTGGGTGTGTCTACCTGGAACATGAGGGGCGGTGCCCAATAGGGAAATAGAAGTAACACCTTTATAATCCTTCTTCTACCATAGGGATGAAGGAATTTCATTCTAATTTGGTCTGGTATCTATGGCAACAGTGAGGGCGGGGTTCAGTAGGGGAAACATAGCAAATTCTTCAAATACCTTCTTCTTCTGTACGAATGGCAGGATTTTGTTCAAATTTCGTAAACGGTGTGTCTAACCCCCATGGAGGCAGAAAGGTGGTCCTAAAAGGGGAAATAGAGATAAAACCTTTAAAACCCTTCTTTGAACATTGGGATTAAGGGATTTTATCCTTATTTAGTCTGGAGCATCCTTGGGCCAAGGGGACTCAATTTTGTATAAACGGTGGGTATGACCCCCCTAGGGGCATAGGAGTGGAGCTATGTTTGAAAGGGGACCTCGCTATATCTCAAGTACTGGATGGATCTGGATGGATCTTTCTGAAATACAGCACCTACCATGGTGTGCTATATATTTACTTTATACCAATTATTTTAAACATATTCAGTTGAGCTATACAGCTATCTGGGCCTCTTGTTCATTATTTTATTATTTACCCGAAGTAACCACCCACCCATCCGCAGGGATTTGAGATGCTCAAATTATTTCTCGGGTGTTGTTGGAAGGAGGCTAGGGGTGGCATTTATTTCGAGAGATAATGTTAACCACTAAAACATCGTCTATCTAAATTTGCGCGCGTTTCGAAGAATAGCGCGTAATAATTGTCTTATAGGTTGATTCGTGCGATTTGGTATTGACCAGTGAGGTTAGGGCATGTGCGTGTGGTAGGACACGGGTGGTCGTTATTGTTGTATTATTCTAGCTTCGGACGTAGACGAACGTACAAGTTTTAAATTTAAATTGAAGTTAAATGTATTTCATTTGGAATGTTATGTACACGAATGCATTGAGAATGAATGGGACTCGTGTTTATATTGGATGTATAGAATGCCCAGCAAATTATATAAAAACAAACTGACGCATAGACCGTCTGGTACATCTCCTGCTTCCGAAAGGAGTTCAGGTTGGGTGGCGCGCTTTGTTTTTGTAGACAAATACGATTCGCAATGAGAATAGATTCTGTAGACCATAGACCATAGTGCCCGACAACAAGTGGAGAGAGAACTTCCTATGCCCAGTGTGTTTACCCAGATTGTGGGTTTTGGAGTGAATTTGGCGAAATGGTATGGAAACGTCTTTATCGCATCAAATGCAATTATAATAAATGCCTGTTCTGTCGTTCCACCGGCCGAGTAGCTACCTGTCTATCGGCCGAGTAGCTACCTGTCTATCAGCCGAGTAGCTACCTGCATATATCATGGTTGCTGTTTGTTTAATACGAGATGGAGTATATAGAGGACTACTCTAACCATGGAATTAGATGCTATCTAAGTCCGTGCTCTAACCAACTGTAGCCGGGTCCCCGTGCCTGAAACAAAAGGTAGTGTCCTCGTGGTCTCTACCTGCGAAACAACAAAAGCCACAGGTAACAGGGGTTATCTCACGTTTAACCAATAATAAAGGTAAAGCCAGGTAAAAGAAAATACCATATTATAGTTGAGATTAACCCACTATTGTTCAGGATAGTGAAATCAGTGCTGTTTGTGCAAAACACTATATTCAAAATGATGGTCAAGAGAAAAGAAAAAGTAATAGAAAACACTCGGTTAACCCTATATCGAAGCAAGCAAACAATAACTTGTATGTACTTGTTTTCTTATTATAAATCGGTGAAGTATCATGATGATACCAATATAAGGTAGTTTTGAACATGTGTCTGGGAACACTCAAATCTGTACATGTAGCTTGAGATAAATTATTTTTACTGACCCTTAATATTTAATTTGTATACACTGATGTAATCTTTTTACACGTTTACGAATAATTAACGTGGGGATCGTGTGCCTCCATGCGGTGTGTAGTGTACTTAGTCGAGTTGACGTTTCTGATAAAGCTGAGATGTATGTTTCAGTTCCATCGATAATTTACCAGTGTATTAATTGCAATATTATGGCCAATGCTATTTAAATCTTAAAGATATTGAAAGATGAACACGCCTCCGTCGTGTACAACATTTATTTCAAAATACAAAGTTACACTCAAGCCGCAAGTATATTCAATAATAAAGTATATTCAATTATATATGCATACAAACGATATTAAAAATGGTTTGAAAGCATTTCATGTTTTAATGATAAGGATCCTTGTCCCCCTGCATTGTGTAATACTCGTATATATAGTAACTTCTCCTTAGTTTCTCGTTTCGGATTTAACTTTAGAACAGGTGGGCCAGGATACCTGTTCACAAGGTACACATGTAACTCCGATGTTGGGCCAGGATACCTGTTCACAAGGTACACATGTTTCTCCGATGTTGGGCCAGGATACCTGTTCACCAGGTACACATGTTTCTCCGATGTTGGGCCAGGATACCTGTTCACAAGGTACACATGTAACTCCGATGTTGGGCCAGGATACCTGTTCACAAGGAACACATGTTTCTCCGATGTTGGGCCAGGATACTTGTTCACCAGGTACACATGTTTCTCCGATGTTGGGCCAGGATACCTGTTCACAAGGTACACATGTTTCTCCGATGTTGGGCCAGGATACCTGTTCACAAGGGACACATGTTTCTCCGATGTTGGGCCAGGATACTTGTTCACCAGGTACACATGTAACATCGATGTTGGACCAGGATACCTGTTCACCAGGTACACATGTAACTTCGATGTTGGGCCAGGATACCTATTCACCAGGTACACATGTATCTCCAATGTTGGGCCAGAATACCTATTCATCAGGTACACATGTATCGCCAATGTTGGGCCAGGATACCTGTTCACCAGGTATATATGTATCTCCGATGTTGGGCCAGGATACTTGTTCACCTGGAACACATGTAATTCCGATTTTGGGTCAGGAAACCTGTTCACCAGATATACATGTAACTCCGATGTTGGGCCAGGATACTTGTTCATCATGTACACATATAATTCCGATGTTGGGCCAGGATACCTGTTCACCAGGTATACATGTAACTCCGATGTTGGGCCAGGATACCTGTTCACAAGGTACACATGTAACTCCGATGTTGGGCCAGGATACCTGTTCACAAGGTACACATGTAACTCCGATGTTTAACCAGGATACCTCTTCACCAGGTACACATGTAACTCCGATGTTGGGCCAGGATACCTGTTCACCAGATATATATGTATCTCCGATGTTGGGCCAGGATACCTGTTCACCAGGTACACATGTAACTCCGATGTTGCTTATACATTGTTTATTTAATCTTCTCCTGCCTTAGTCATGCCGAAAAAGAACATGTTCCTATGCGTAATTACTGCTGTTGGCAGAGGTACTGGGATTCTTAAACCATACCAGTAAAGAAAAGCCTGCATGTAATGTTTCCGCTTAAGACGTACACTGTAAAAATCCATAACAATACATACTCATGTACTTTTTTATATATTCATACAAAAACAAATCTTTTAAATATACATGTACGCATAGCATGAAAAGATCATAATAATAATTACCAAAAGATAAATAAAATACACTCATCAAGTTATATAACATATAAGTTACAAATTAAGTGATATCTATCAGTGTACCTATTCAGTTTAATCATACTAGTAACCTAAGTAAATTTAATCGTTTTAATTTAGTATTCAAGCACGACACATATTTCCGAAAGTACAAACCCTTTTAACATTATTAAAAATATTTTTGGTACTGATATTATAAGCATCACTAGATAGATGAAGAAGGATGCTACTTTTAAAAAAAGAAAAAGAAAGAAAGAAAAAATGAGAAAAGAACAAAAGAAGAGAAAAGAAAAAGAAAAGAAAAAGAAAAAAAAGCACACAAAAAATAGTCCGTCGATGGAAAGAGCCGTACAGGTTAATCGTACCAAAGGTCATTTCACCATTTAGGACACATCAGTGGTAACAAAGATCTTAACATATTTAGAAGTACATGGTTAGGTACAACGTTCATGTAACCCGATATAGTGTTACAAACCTTGGTTACAACAGATATTGTATACTGAAACATTGTTTCATATAAAACGTGCCAGGGGAAGTCTTGATGCTAGAGGTATTGTACTGGCTATATTGAGTCCTATGTAAGACTAATATTCAACCTTTTGTAAAAGTCGGACACATAACACAGTTTAAACTAAAAATGCAAGGCTTTCCAGACATAAGTTCAACATCGTTACAAACTTTTTCTGCAACGAATGATATGAAAGATTTACTTTCTACACAAACAATGCACGTTTTAAACGTATCTCAACGTTTCAAGACCGACTGGTCCCTTTGTCAAGCTATGCCATTGCTTGACAAATGGATCGGTCGGTCTGAGCTTGACAAAGGGACCAGTCGGTCTTAGCTTGACAAAGGGACCAGTCGGTCTTGAAACATTGCGTTGTTTATAACGAATATTGTTTGTGTAGAAAGTAAAACTTTGATCTTACATATTTTCAAACTGATGAATCTTATCAAAGATACAACATATATGTTATACATGTACTAAAACAAGCATTGTATGTCAACCGTGTCAGAATAAATTCAAGATACTAGAATTATTGTACTGACCTTGTTGATCCCAATATATGTTCGATGCGAATGAAACATACGCATTATCAATATAAACATTATTTGTTGATGGTAGTCACACGACATAAGTTAAAAAAGGCTTTACTTACAACATCAATATGGAAACAAATGATAAATCTTTATATAAAAGTTCTTTCAAAAGTATGTTAAGTTTCAAAAAATGAAATGTTGATAAAATAAAAATAAAAAGCATAACACAAATAATAATAATAATAATTCGAGATTCTTATATACCGCTTTGTCACAACCTAGTTCGTAGGTCGTCTCAAAGCGGCTCACAAATTATTATCTGTGGTTATAGGGCCTTTTCAACCAGCCAATACCTTTCTCAACTCCCTGGAGAGCATGCAGACGGAGCTTCCATTTCGGCGCTAAGAGCTAGCATTCAACAATTCTAGCAATGCCCAACCACGTACTCATTTACAGCTGTGTAGACTGGAACAAGAGGAGTAAATTATCTTGCTCAAAGATACAACACAGTGCCGTGCGAGACTTCGGTCACGATCCCGGCGTCCTACCATTAGACTTCCGTGCCTCCTTACTAACAAATGTAATTCATGCAACGTCATTAACACAACAATTGTTAGTAATATAACGATGGTGAGGACTCCAGAACCACTGTAGTCTCACTACAATGTCAAACTGGGACCGGTTACAATGGCATAACCGATAGGAAAAGTAATAAATACTAGATGCGGATATCAATTATAAGAGTAGGAAGAGTTTGATAACATAGTATTTTTTCCCCCAGGTTCGACCTATTCCACCGACCTAATAACACCATCTACATTGTAACACCCTAACGGGAAAGGTCAATACATAAGTGGGGAAAACTTACCGACTAATCCCTTGGTCAATATGATGTCAATAAAATATGTTTAAACTAAGAGATAACCGGGGAGTCACTAAAGAAAAAATGATATGTACTCAAAGCGGACACAGGTACATCTGCTACAGTTCTGCATTTACAATGACGTGATACAAATCTAAGTTACACAACCCACAAATAGGATAAGCATAACCTTTTAGCTTATAATGTATCACTTGAAGGATCCCCGTCCAACGGCACTGTGTTTTTTTGTAATACAGTACCTTAACTTTCGTTAGGATATAACTGTAGCACAGTTGGGCCAGGACTCTTCTGTTCACCTCGGAGCTAAATCAGTAAGAGAAATGGTACATCAAACTGTGTCCAGTGTTCGAATTTCGGTCTCATCCCGTTGATGGTTTTACACCCAGACCACTATTATTGATTATATATGTATATTTCGTCTTTTTTAATTCTCATAGAATCCCACATTGTATGGTTTTCTTTTCAGAAATGATTGATCACATCTATAGTAATTCCAGAAAAGTAGTTTTAAACACAGTGGTACGGGGATCCTTAAATGTTTTAGATATAACGGACTGACCTGCATGGAAATTCATTCTATAGAAGTACTTAGTCGAAATTAGACATCGCAGATAAAATGTAAACAAAACATACGTATATTTTTCTAAAATATTTCAAATATATATGCTGTAAATAATTAAGATTATTCATTTATTTGATTTTTGCTAAAGAGGCTGATAGTTGATAGCTAGGGGGCAAATAACTGAAAATCATAAATTGGTCTTAACGACTGTCGCAATAAATGTAGGATAATCTGTGAATAAGTTAATTTTGCACAATCTACGGACATTTAAATATATACATTAAACGGAATGTGTTTGTTAATGGCATGCCATCACGATGTGTAGTTGGACTGAGGGTATACCAATCTGTGAATCCATTTATACACACGTTTGTTACAAACAAATGAAACACAAATAAACACGCCCTGTAGACCATTGATAATGGTTGAAAGTGCATCAAGCCAATCGACGTCTGCAAGTTCTGCAACGTAAGCACATATCCATGTAAACCCCATAAGAGAACTAAGTTTAGTATAAATACAGAAAAATGTACGGCTGGGTCTTATCACATTTCCCAATTTTGGTCCCCTTTGAATATTGACAACTGTTGCAACAAACAAGATTAGATTCATTAGCAACGTCAACGCTACTGGACCAGCGAAACCTATTGTTATTCCTATTGGATTAGTGATAAAACAAATCCCTTTACCGTACCCCATAGTGAATCCAGGAGATATTGTGTCGGTGACGAGACAAGGAAGAACTGCTAACAAAGGAAATAAAATGGCTGCAAGGCAGTACCGTTTAAGCCAATATTTCTTGTCAGAAGCATGCATACTGCCAGATATATCGGTACGACCGAATATGAACCAAGTATGAAAGGCACAGATCGACATCCAGGTAAAAGAACATAGCCATGCATAGTGAGTGATTACTCCTACGACCAAGCAAGCTAGAGGTATACTATGGAATAGCATTGAGGACAGGTACAAAAGCTGAGAACAAAGAATAGATATCATTAAACAAAGATTAATTCTACCAGGTAAGTTGTAAAACAGTGGACATCTGATAAAAATACATACAGTTACCAGGAGGGCAAATACTGACAACAACAGGGACACAAAAGTTATAATAGATTGAACACCCCATTCTACATGTGTAGATTTTACATCTGTTTCGCGTTTGCTACATTTTGATATCTGACAGAAATTATCTCGATGGAGACTATCTGCTGGAACAAAACATAGGTAAGAGGATGGACCTTCTGAACAGGGAACAAGTGCATCCTGTGCTGTTGATACGTCCACGTTCATATCGTCAACATTGGCAATGATGGCAAGTTCTAACTCGACACACTGTTCACCTTCATATGTCTGACCATGGTTGACTTTAACGTCCCATCTGTTGATTAATAGTGTGGCTTTGTCCTTTTGATGCATTTGCATAGAATTTAAGAATGGAATGTATGCCGCCGCTAACTCATGCGCCTGCTCGTTTGTTACAGGTCGTAATATCTGCTTGTAGAATCGAAAATCATAGGTTCCCTTAATGTGACTAAAAATCCTTTGACAACCTCCAGCAACGTAGGTCTCCCCAAAGCCACACACGTTCGTTGTCCCCGAAGTGTTGCTTGCTATCTGGAACGTACAAATCAGGGTATATCATTTTATAAAATGTATTTTATGTCAACACAATGAACGTTTTGAAGGAACTATACTTTTGAATAAGATTTTCGAGATTTTGATAAACGCTACAACATGCATTAACCCAAACCAAGAGGAAATATTATTATACTTAGATAGTAATATTTAAGTTTTGGAGCTGATATCTGCCATTCCTATTAATTGTAAATACCTTATTGTTCTCACATGTAGATTCCTTCGACTCTTCGGCGGTTTTCAACTCCGTAGTTTGCCGGAAGTTAAAAAGGGCTGATAACACTGGCAATCCTACTAGGTAAACTACATTTTGCGGATATACGCAGACCTCACAAGCTGGTACACTCTCTAAAGGGAACACGTGACAGCCTGGTATCTGTGATAGATACACCAACGGGTTTACAGGTTCATTGGATGCCAGATAAGTTTCTATGTCAAGCACATCACATGTGTCAAGATCAACAGCAATATCCCAGACAGTATAATTCAATTTCCCATTGCATATGGCACAATACTTATTCTTAAAGTTCATATCGGGAAATCCATTTTCTTTAACAAAGACTGGAAACATATCATAATCAACTAAATCCTTGGTTGTTGTTTCGCAGAGAGCTCGAGTTCTATTATCTGTGAATTCGTAAGGGCATGAGTCCTGGATGAAACAGATAGATAACGAGTTATGCCCATCATTAGTGATGTCACCTGTCATATTATCACATTCTGTGAAACGTTTGCAAACATTATCTATGGAACACAAGCAATATGAGTTATTGTTGGCATTTTGGAAACACATTTCCATTTCTTGCCGGACGACGCCGCAGTCAAGCGGACAGAAAGACGTCCCTTGTGAAGCATAACCGACTACACTGTGAATGCCTTGAATCAAGACTAATAGACACAACATGTTCATCTTTTTAACAAAGTTCAAACATAGAAATGTTGTTGGTGAGCAGGTAAGCTGTAATGAGAAAATGAGTGGAATAGCTCACTGTTACCAAATTGGTTAAAGTTGCGGTTTTCTATCATTGGCCTGTACAATATTGATCATTTTAATATGAGAAGAATATCGTGCGGATATTCTAGCCAATAGCTGAGATAATGAAATAGACCAATCAAAGATAGAATAGATCACCCTGTATTTTAATAGGCTTTGCCGATGTGTTTTACGTAAACACTGGGTGTCATTTGGCATCATAAAAACCGGCAGGGTAACGTAATAGAGGGGTGGGGGTGGGGGGATATATATGCCATATTTTATGACGAAAACCCATTGTTGACACGTATTTCAGAACTATTTCACAACAATGTAAACAATCGCAATTCTATGTACGATCCTTTTTCAAATCAAACCACGATCGTTCATTCTATAGCATATAGAACTGATTTCCGTATGCTGGACTGAGCGCGTGTATATCGTAAATATGTGTATTCTGGGATTAATAAAAATTAATATCCTGTTTTTGTTGCGAGGAACGGATATTTCACCCCTCAATTGTAAGCAATATGTTTGACGACGTATTGTAAACCATCCTGTCGTGTCTGTTTATGACTGATTACACGTTATGAAACAGCTTTGTTTTCACAGTTATTGAAACAGTTTTAATTTCAAATACTAAAGCACTTTTATATATATTTCTTTGAAAGGAGAAATAATTATTTAACGCTAGTTCCTGAGCCTTTCATCCCCTGTAAGTTGTGAAAAAAGAAAAGATATACCTGCTGTTAGCCACTACATGATCGTAAGAGGCGACTAATGTCGGAGACTTCTGCCGAATTTGGGATTTTACTGACATTTGTGTGAAACATAAAAGCTCTCTCTTCTCACTATCTTTTGCTTCCTAGTGCATTCCTTGGCAATACTTGACTTTGGATTTAATATTGAACACTCGCCCAGGTTAGGAAGGCAATGGGTTCTATTCACATGCCGGGACATACCAAAGGCTTTAAAAATGGTAGTTGTTTTACCCTACATAACGTTCAGCATTTACAGTTATGGCAACAACTGGTAAACTTGTTGTCAGTATAATGTGACCGGGCGGAATATTGTGAATATTATGGCAATTTTAGGCAAGCTTAGAATTCTTCATTGGCGATTTTAAATTTAAACAAAACAAAAAAGGCAATTAAAATTAAAAATGTATAACCTATACTGAAACAAAGGGTTGAAGGCCCATGAACAGCTGGTCTACAGTCCAGCTCGGGTCACACGATCGCTCTAGCAGGAAGTCGGCAAAACCTGCTTTTTAAAAATGGAGATAATTGGAGTGCTACAGTACAGGAAGAAGATCACTAATGCCTGCCTATCAGCATAGAAAACGTTTGGGTAGGTAGTCCGGGTCAGTTCATACGAGGGTTCTCCAAGCACTTAAGTCTTTTATGTCTACCTGTATGCATGTTTTAATGTATTTCTCTCTCTAAGTTATTTATTTTTATTATTGAGGCAGTGTCGTCTTGTGGTACATGTAGGACGCCGGGCTCGTAACCGAAGGGTTGTCGGTTCGAGTCACGGCACAGCAATGTGTTGTATCCTTGAGCAAGATACTTTACTCCACTTGTTCCTGTCTACTCAGCTGTAAATGAGTATGCGATTGGGAAGTGCTAGAATTGTTGAATGCTAGCTCGGAGCGCCGAAATGGCAGCAACGGCTGTATGCTTTCCAGGGAGTTGAGAACGATATTGGCTGGTTGCAAAAACCCTATAACCACAGATAATAATTCGTGAACCGCTTTGAGACGACCTACGAACTAGGTTGTGACAAAGCGGTGTATGAGAACCTCGGATTATTATTATTAGCTGGTTAATTTCATTTTCCTTCTTTATTTTTAATTTTTACTTAAGCCCTTTTTCAAAATTTGCTTTAACATTAATGAAACTGTATTCTAATTGTATGCATCTTTTGAGGTCCGTGACACATACGAAAGACATCCCCAAAGAGAAACCCATCATTTGGAAAATGGAGATGTGAATAAACTACATTATAATTATGTGCTAGTTTAAATTTTAGGTTACATATTTATTAACGTGTACAATTACAAAATACATTTCATTGCGATGATTGGGAAACAAGTACTTTTGTACTTATACATAGTCCTTCTCGTCGTTCATAACAAGCTTAACTGATAATACATCAGCTTTAAATATTTCTTTTCAAGTTGTCTGACATACTGCATGTTGTCGAATGAGAATGGAATATACCTGCTGTTACCCACACGTTTATCCCAAGTGACAAAGCAACGGGTTCTGTTCCCATACCTGAATATACCAAAGTTTTGGTATTGTTACTGAATTTCAAACACCAACCATTTCAGGTAATTACAACTGGTTAGCATGTTGTCGGTTTATTGTGAACTGGTGGAAGATTGTGCTGGGTGCCTTAAGTTACACCACATGTCTAGATCGCGAAATTATAATCAGTGGAAACTAAATGTTCTAATTTTGGATCGAATTCGCGAATATTTAACCAACATTAAGTAACCCGTTATACGGTACGTCGTAATGTTTGTTTGACTTCTCGTTGTATATCTCTGGTTCCATGAAAGCATACAGTGAACTATCATTCTAGCTACAATGTGCATTATTGAGATCATGCAAAATAGCAAAAGAAACAAAACTGCAACAGGCGTAGGTAAGGATTCGAACCCACAACCTCAAGTAATAATTCTGCAGCTCCAATCAACTCAGCTAAACCTACTTATTGAAGTACTCTGGCCCTATCACACCATAGTTATATCCCAAAAACATAAGGGGAGGTAACTGTATATGTACGAAAAACTAGATTGGAGCTCTCTAGTGTTTTGGATGCAGTGGGAAAGGGATCCTTAAAAAATACTGATTGGATCATGGAACAACCAGATTAGTTATTAGTAGCCAGGCTAGATTAACAAGACTCAAATGTTCATGTAGGTCATTTGTGTGTAGACTCGACAGGTTTTAGTCTATATCACATTAACTAATTCTAGAGAGGTAGTAGTTTGTGTAACTCACCTATCAATATATAGTCATACGCAAAACAAACAGATTACATCAAATGCACATATAAACATAAGAAACAGGGCGACAGTTGTGATCATCTGTCGTCAGTTTAACATTGCTTGCATAACTGTCATGGTTAAGCCTGAACTTTTACATGTACACATGTGAAACCGAATTTCAACGAAACAAAATACTAACAAAGGCTTAACGAGTAAAGATTTACATGGAGACAATTTACAAAAGAACCAAGAATATGAGTCAGTGTGTTCTAGAAGGAATACGTGCCTTCTGCTTCTTTACGAAATCCAAGTGATGTCACATTCTCAAAGTATTAACCGGATTAGAGAAAACCAAACCGTGAGTCTTACTAATGAGTACAATAAAAAAAAATAAAAAAAAATTATGGGCGGATTGGTCAAGTGGTTAACACTCCGGTTCGATATTCAGAGAAAAAAAAATTCTCCTTCCAACACAACTCCAACAACCCAGGTGGAGTATCAATTTGTATGGGGTGGATGTTGCGGTATCAGTGCTGTAGCATTCAAGTGAGGTGGCACTATGAATGATGCAGGTGGAAGCATGGTCCAACTACAAACAGAACACATCACATCTCCAGCACACACGCAGGTATACACACATACATAATGTATGATGATATTAAGCCATGTGGCATGAAACTAGTAGTTAACACCTGATAAGGCAGCTCCTGCGAATTCCTCAAAATATTGTATTGATTAATGTATATGCTAGTTGTATTGATTGTATATAATAATATGTACTGCAAAGCGCTTTAGAGTGGCTTTTACTAGCTAGATGGGGCGCTATATCAAATGTTGTATATTATTATGTTATTACAAGATATCAAATGAGACAATTTTGGAATGGTGCCCATAATATAATAAGACGGGTAGAATTTGCCTTCGTACGCATCTGGCTCGGCTATATTTTCTTTACATTTTCAAACATTATGTAAACGGTAGACCAACTCTTCTGTGAACATTATTATAATTACAACCGTGACAGTAATATCAAGCTGATAACATCGGTGACATGTGCGCCCAAATCAATGTTAATGACATATGAAAGTTCCTGATAAACCGTCTTTTCAATTAAAGATTTCAATAAATATCGTTCATATTGATGTTGCAAAAGTTTGCCATAAATGCCAAATTAAAAAGTAAACTCGATGAGTCTATGTTTCCGCTGCTCTATGCAGTTACACCTCGATATAATGCCCCTCGTTTCAATTGCCACCTTGTTTACCGCCAACATATCGCAATGTCCCCATTTCTCGTATTCTTTAGAACTTTATGATAGATTTCCCTCAATTTATCGCCAAATTTCTTTAAACCGCTAAAATTTCTCTGGACAAATGTGGATGTATAACGAGGTTTTACTGTAGACTGTAGTAGATGAAACTATCAACAAGTCAGAATAGTAGAAGTGCTTCAAACTCATACCATCACAAATATTCCATCCAGTTTTGAACTTGCACTTAACATACAAAAATGAACAGGTGACCACTTAACAGGGAAGATAATGTCCGAAAAACGACAAACTGTCCAGATTAATGAACTATGTACAGTGTATGACCTCATCAAATAGCGCATGTGTCGCAGACAAACTGAATGGTGTGCGATAGTGCACCATGGTACATTTGTTCGTGATACACTTTGCAGTCTAGTTTTGGTTTCATTTTGTTCAACGTCTTATCAACAGCTAAGTTCATTTGAGGACGTGCCTCCATGTGTGTTGTGCATGCGTGCTTGTTTTTGTGTGTGTGTGCAGGAGGCAGAGTATGTTGGTGTATTTGCATCCTTGCGATAGTGCGGATCTGATGCCGACTTTATAGTGCTATCTCATGCCGATAATTCCGAATAAATACACTTTATGTATATCATTGGTATCACCAGTTGTGTTAATTGTAGAGCTCAGTTGGTTGAGTCAGGTTTACTTAGGAAACTGTAGCTTGCCGACACCTCATCATCAAGGTCAGTGTGAGAAAATGACTGACAATATTTAAATAGTTTTCTTTACTTCAAGAAAGTTTTGACATGCCTGATAAATTTTAGTCATTTAATCATTACAATATTCAGTTAAATAAACCTTCTCCCATGTTTCGAAATATTTTGAGATATTCATGTTGTCGCACCGTACTATTTCCAGGAAAATGTTTACATTTTTGTTTTGAATTTTTGAATTAAGTTCAAGAATAAGATAACCTTTAATAAAATGCTGAAATATAGATTTGAAAATTGTTTCTTTTGTAGGTACCGTTTAGTGGGAAATAGACAACGGGCATGTACATGTGTTATCTTCCAACAAACCATGCTATTCCAGAAACCTCCTACGTAATGCAAAAGTAAAAACTGTGGATCCAAGTATGCTGGAGAAAATTTAAACTGCTTATTTTAACGATTTGTTTCCAAACAAATTTGTATCTTCATTTTATTTTCCTGACTAATATGCGTGTATGTGTTGATTTTTTTTCTTTGCCTGCACGAAGGTCAAAAAGACAAAACATATAGGACATGCGTAAATCTAGTAAATTAATGTAAAACAACCATATTGAGTGGTTCATTTTAAGACATACATTTGTATATTTATGTTTGCTATGCATCCTTCTATTTCAATGCATGGAGACTATAACAACATTTGCTATTGTAACGTCATTACTCTCTATTGTGACGTCATCATTTTCATGTTGTCAATACTTAATTTGCTGTTCAAACTCTATTTGAAATAACTAAATAAAGCATAACTACTCTATCAAAATGTAAATATAAATAATGAATATTTTAACAAATATTGTTATGGTCCTATAACACACAGTTCCATTGCTGACAAACTAACAAAAAGCCCTGCCGGCCTTTATTAAGGGTTTTTGCAATAGAAATGTGCGTTATAGGACCATAAAAACATTTGCTTAACCATTCATTGCTTAAATACACATGCAAACACAAATAAGATTTTGATATGTTTATTTCGTAATGGTATATAGTACATGCATGTTTTAAATACAAGGCTCATTATTTTGTGTTTTGTCCTTCATTTCTATATTCCTGTTTTACATACATTTTGTATGTATGCTTTTAATACATGGCTTACATTTTTGTATTTTGTCCTTCATTTCTATTTTCCTTTCTAAAAACAATATCCTTTCCGACCAATGAATCTACCTATCAGTGGTGATATGTAAGTGGCGGGAAAAGGACCGTGAACGCCACGAGTGACAGACCAACAAATACGACATCCAACGTTGACGTAGCTGTACAAGGTGGTGCCCCGTTTTCCATTCCAAGATCATCTGGGTCTTTGGTCACATTCGTTAAAGTCTCTGATGTGATCGTAACAGGTGTATTTGCTGTGGTGTTCATTAAAGATACATTGGCTGTGGTGTTGCTTGCAGTTTCCCACATATCCATCCAGCTTAAGATCGGAAGGTCACCGAGCTGGCAATGAGGAATAGAACAAGTAGTTTCAGAGAACAGGTGCTCAGGTACGAACGTATTTTTCTGTCGACATTCCTCGCATATTTCGAACAGGTCATCCGACATAAACATGACATATGGGTCTTCCAATATGTCCCCCTCCAGGATAATGTCGAGCTGTATCTCGATACATGTTTGAAAAGACATATTGTTCTTTCCTCTTATCTCCCTAACTTGCCAGTACAACACCCAGTCTTTATAGATCTTTAGTCGCGTGGTCACAGCACGCTTGGCAGCCTCTATGAAAGCAGCGGCAGTGTCCAAAGCGTACGATTCGTTGTCCATATTGTGGTCCATCATAATATGTATAAATCTCCAGGTTTGGACTGGTGCACTGACAGAAAACACCCGCACACAAGAACTATCCATGTACTTTTCCCCAATATTACAAACTCCGTCAGAAATGGTAGTCTCCGCTGGGTTGTCCTGCAAAACAAAAAATCATAATAGATTATGGCAAATACTTTGAAATGTAGCAAAATAATAAAGTAACTGCAGAACGAAAAATAAAACAAACAACAACAAAGGAACTCCAAATGACAACAAAACCATCATTTGAACTCAAAATCGATAAAACAATGGCAAAACATAAACAAGGGAGACAAGGTGTTCCGGAAGATGAGCGTCTTGAAAAATGTCTTTTCTAAAACGTTTAAATCATTTATCTCTGGTCTAGTTACCGTCTTTGATGGTCAGTTACGAATTAATCATGATTGGTTGATTTTGTTGTTTCATATATTATGTTAACATTGTATATTTTGGATAGTATGTATGTACTTCCTTCGGGAGCAGAATGTGTTGTCAGGACCTCGACAAAGTCTCGGTTATAACCTCAATTCTACACCCTCGGGTAGAATAATGATAATAATAATAGGAGGTTCTTATATACCGCTTTATCACAACCTAGTTCGTAGGTCGTCTCAAAGCGGTTCACAAATTATTATCCGTGGTTATAGGGTACTTGCAAGCAGCAAATATCTTCCTCAACTCCCTGGGGAGCATATAGCCGGTGCTGCCATTTCGGCGTTCACAGCAAGCATATTCAATCCTTGTACAGCCCAACCACTTACTCATGTACAGCTGAATAGACTGGACTTGACAAGCGGAGTAAAGTATCTTTGCTCAAATATGACCGGAATCCGCATCCCTTCGATTACGAGCCCAGCGTCCTACCACTCGACTACCGTGGCTCCTATGATAGACTATATTATTTTCCAAACCCATCCCCCGCCCATATTCAAAGGTTTGAGCAAGGCTCGAGCTTTTCATTCTCACATCAAGCGGATGAACGATTATTTTCTCTTCCCTGTTGTCCCTGCCATATTCATAATGCATTGTTGAAGTAACTTGGGAACCCCCCTTGTGTCAACCCTAGGGCGGGACAATGATACGTATCTCACACCGGTGACAATGTGGATACGCCTGTCTCCAGGGTAAGAGCATACTCTCTCCCACAAAGGTGCACCTGGTAGTTGAAGGGAGTGCGTAAAAACAAACGTAGGATTTTTAAAGTTCAGTACTATATCAGCTGATGTACGAAACGTGACATTATTGCGATATAATACGTGACGTAATTCATTTACATTTATTGTCAGCGGAAGAATACATGTACATGTTTCTAACTCCAAAACACAGTATCTGACATCACCTAATTAAAATAAATGATTAGGAAGCATATTTTTAGTGTACGATACTTGTTAATGCTCTTTCGAAATATATAATCTTAGTTAAACTGTACATTGCCTAGAAAATTCACTAATTTACTGTTGAATTCGCAATGCCGTTGGCAATTTCGACCAAGTTCCTGGGTAAGACGTACATGTAGGAGAAAATGTGTCATCATTATATTTGTATTGGAAATAAGGAAAATGTACTCTAAGGTAAACAATTTGGCTCAAAATATCGGTAAAGCTTCAATTTCATTCCTAATTCTATATACACTGTACCTTGGGTATAATTTATGAATCTCACATAACATCATATGATAAACTGTATTAGCTCTGTTGTATCTAAAGATACGATTGTACCTATGCTGTCATAATGAAAACAATTGATTGACATCACATTAAGTCATTTAAAAACTGAAACATGATATGATGGATTTTGTCACTTACTTTGATAACACAATCATATGACTCTGAAGTTTCCTGTAAATAGTTGACTAGGATGAAGCCAGTTATGGGCGAATCGACGTTCCAAATACCGTCAGAAATAGAAATACAATCACAATTGCGGCAGTGAATCAAGCGGTATGCTGTTTCCAGAACCATTTCGCATCGTAGTTCGACTGCAAGATAACTGAGGACTTTTTCAATGTCTTCTTCAACGACGGGTAAGATTTCCAGTAGTCTAAACACGTTACAACTTCTTGGCACGATTCCAGGGAGCACCAATTCAAAGACTTTCTCAAGGTTACATAACGCACAAAATTGGTTTTTATACAAGAGGGCAATCTCTGATGAAAGCCCAAAGACAGGGAGTTCGTTTACATTTGTGAAAGTAACATCGTTGCTGACGTCTTCGCATTTTGCTTTTGTTGTTTCGTTTTCCCACTGTCTGACACAGGAATCGACAATTTTACATCGCTTTGTTCCTACGTATCCACAGGAATTACGATGAAGTTTACCAACATCCGTAGTTTCAGTATGTGACTCGGTCGAGTTTTGACAGCAATCATTGAAAAGAGAGCATGCATTGTCACAATAGCAATGACAAAGTTCGGCGTTGACATCGGAACAAATATCGTAGAAACCATTCACGCATTCATTTGGACAATATGCTGCATGAATTTCAGATTCGGAAACAAAAGTTGAAAAATATAGTAAAATGATCAAGTACATGCGCGTTCCCATGTCGATGATAGAATATGCTCGTACAGTGAATGTTAATCTGACTTTATAATGGCTATTGCGTTATCATGCAGTGTCACCTGCATTGCCTGTATACTGCAGTGTGCAGTCTTTTAATGCTCCACCGTCAGCACAGATGTATCGGCTGATTCGTCCGTGTATTAGGGAGTGAGTCTCCCTATTGGTTACTTTTCAGTCTGATAAGATAAAGTGTTAAATGTCCGATACTTCGGTATGCAGTCTTTACATGTTGTGTCTTCAGCTCATGTATTTCCACGTCTCGTCTATGTATTAATGGGCTTTTTATGTGAGTATTCTCTTGGTCGTTGCTTCCATAATAAATATGTTGTATTATTATAACANTCTGATGATGAATAATTACTGTTCAATAAGTTTGAATACGGAATTAGAAATCATATAACTTGGTTTCATAGTGCGGTAAGAAGTTGCAGTTGCCTGACGGCCCCTCTCTGAGGGCCCCTTTGTAAACCGTTTCATCTCGCTCGCACCACTTGTGTTTGCTGCCTAATCAGGTGACGTTATCGGCGCTATTTTTAGCCGGGCTTTCCCGAACAATTCAAGTGGTCAAACTGGACATTTGGAACGGACTATGAATATGGGGATAGCGAGGTAACATACGTGGAAGTGCATACAATACATACATTCATTAAAAAAAAAGGGTTTTCACGTGATGTCCCTTTAATATAATCATACGTCACGAAAGTGAGAAGCTCTGTGTTTTCTGCATTTTATATGAAGAAAACTACATTTCACTTTGCAAGTATTGTAATGCATTTTATACCAGCTATATCATTAAGTTGACTGTGCGTGTATGGAATTTTTCTTGTAATACAGGAAGGATCAGCATCGAATAATTTGTTAGACTCTAAAATTGATTTATTCATCTATTGACGACGCTTTGTTGCTATTGCTGATGTTGGTGTCGAACCTAAAACGTAGAACCAATCTCTAGCTCGACCAATCGCTGCTACTAAGCATAATAGAAATGCTTAGATGCAAGATTGTTTTCTTAATGCGTTGCCACAACTGTAATTTACACTAGGTTTTGCAACGCTTAATGTAATCTTGTTAAGCATTGTTTGCGCCATGTTCAATCAGTGAAACCGTCTGAACAACATACAAATGAAAATAGTAATATCATTATAATCTGTATTTACACTCTTTAACTACTTATTACCTTCACACATCTGTTTCGAACTGTAGGGGTTTAAATACCAACTATAACAATACATTTTTTGCAACATGTCCTATAAATGGAATTGGAACCAAAACATATTTTCTCATAAGAAATGGTGTCGCTTATAAAGCATCAACGTTTCCTTTTTTATCCTTTAACGATCCGAGGACAGTACTTTGAAATACGATTATGACTTGTTTTGATTTTCAAATGAGAAAGGTATAATTATTTTGTTCAAGGTCAATCAAGTTCATAAATATATATCGCATCTGGTCTTATTTGCAATGTTGTATGTAAATAGGGGCTGAAACCAGAATTTAAAAATTTCCTTCTTATGCATTTTAGTTATCCTTCTTTTCGTTTTAGGTTACCCATACTTACTAGCTCTTAAATATTCCCCCGTTTTTTTAAAATGCCCGCTTCAGTGAAACATCTTTACTACCATACGTACTCTTTTAGATGAAATCAGAAAGCATATCATCACACAGCATTCACATGCCGTGCTGTGCCGTCAATCATTTTAAATATAATTCTTACTCTTTCATGTCTGTTTCCGTTTTAAGTTCGTCCTTTGTTTTGGCACTTCTTCAGTTTTTGTTGCCGTCTGTGTTCCAGTTTAAGCGTTTTATGCTGAAACACATTTTAATATACTGTTTAGCAACTACGAATAATCTCTACGTGGATTTCAACGAGTAAACTCTGTGTGGTATTCAATGATTGGTTTTCAACGAGTGAAACATATATTGTTTTCAATAAGTACATTTTGTACATGCTTTTTCAATTGCAATCTTCTCAATTTCGTGTTTAAATCATTTTTGCGAAATAAATGATTTTGTTTCCAAAACATTTGGAAATTTAAAAGTCACGTGTCTGCTTCTCATTCAGATTTATGTTTCATCATTTTCTTTCTGGTCATAGAACGGATATTACGTTTATTCGTTCAAATGTGCGAGAAACAACAAAAACTATTATCGTTTTGCCGTCGAGGGAAATAACTGTGGAGAATACCGTTATTTGTCTTTGATACAGGAAAAACTGATGTCTGTCATGATGTTTATCTTGCTATAACAATAGGTCGTTACTTTTTGGTACAATACATACAATATTAAGTATACAATAACAAATATCACCCAATTAGTTGTTATGGCTGACTGCAGTAACCCCGATTCAATTTGTAATTCATCGCCGTCATCGGCTATAGATTTCGGTTTTGTGAATGGCTCTAAATGTAAAACAATTTCCGTCACCAACTCGTCTTTCTAAATGTCGTTGATATGCAATCAAACTATTTTCCTGGCTATCCAATACATAATGAATACATGATGTTGACGGAAATGACACGCGATACTTTTCTGTTTGTTTTTGTTTGTTTATTTGTTTTTAAATAGCGGTGCTAAAACATTACGTAAAACAGCCACTTTTTGTATCGGATGTAGTCAACAGGAAATGTGGTGGTCACGGTAGGTCTCGAAATGTATGTAGTTCTAAAACAATGTTGTAGTGATGTTGCGTCTCCACCGCTTTCTCCTTCTTGCTCCTCCGACTTTCTTGATTTCGGTATTACTGATTGTATTGTCTTTGGAATCCCTAACATCTGTCACAGATTTGACACTCGTCACTTTTACTTCTTCCAACAAATAAATAGGATATTGAGAACTATAATTTGGCTTTCTTTCATTGCAGGACCATAGTGGTAAAACACAGGATTAACTCCAACCAGCTAGGAATCCATTTTCTAAGCACTTGAGAGGATTGTTAAAATCGTTGGTTAAATATGTTGATTTAATGATGATGATGATGATGATGATGATGATGATGATGATGATGATGACAGCACAACCATCGTTTACTCTACATCTTAAAAAAGCTACCATGCATGTACACGCGTTGTAGTTGTTGTGGTCAGGTCACCAATAAACTCCTGCTCGGCGGTAACTGTACTCCTGGCGATGTATTTGGCCCTCCAGTTTCTCTTTCTGTCGCCTTGATGATCAAATTTGATACCAAAAAAATAATTATAATTTCTTTGCAACCAGCATATATCTTTCTCACTCCCTGGAGAGCACACAACCGGTGCTGCCATTTCGGCGCTCACAGCTAGTATTCAACAATTCTAGCACTGTCCAACCACGTACTCAGTTACAGCTGAGTAGACTGGAACAAGCAGAGTAAATTATCTTGCTCAAATATACAACACAGTGCCGTGACGTGACTCGAACCCGCAACCCTTCTATCACGAGCCCGGCGCCCTACCACTATACTACCGTGCCTCCCATCACAAAGAGTACAAGAGAGATGGTACATAACATTTTTCAAGTGTCCGTCATATTTGTGTTATCTTTGTGTGAACTGGAATCCGGCTGTTACAGAGGTCATCACTTTTTCAATGCCTCCGATAGAATTCGAACCTTGGACCTCTGGTTTACTAGTCTTACGCTCTACCGAATGAGCTAAAGAGAAATTCTCCCTAGCCGAGGCGGTAGAAAGTGGCTAGTAATTTAAACAGGGTGACATGGTGTTGCCGATTTAGCTCCTTCCAGTCCGGCAGATGTGCTCCTGGATATAGTAGTACATTGTATGCTTACGTCTTGAAGATCAGTTTCTGCAAAGCTGAAACGTTTGCATTGGCAAGGTCCATCAAAATCACTTCAATTTCTCCTTTCTGCAGAGAAGATTAAAACAACTCATCTTTGTCATATACGTCGATATTTTTTCTAACAAGTATGCAGAAAAAATATTCCCTTCCTTGTTCTGAAATATTTCTCTTTCGGTATTAACAATTCCTCTGGCGACTGAAGCAATAGGCGGTTGTGCGCTTCCCACAGAGATGATATTCACCCCTTGCATGCATACCTTGTAGAATAACTTGGTTTCGTGTTTTACGTCCTATGAGCAGCCATAATCATTTAAGGACGAGCCAGGAGTTGCTGGTTGCGGAAAGACAGTGTACCTGGAGATACACCACCGATCAGCAGCCAGTACCCGGCGACTTCCCCACGTAAGCTTCGAACACATGAAGACCCAGTGGTTGTATCACTTGGTCCTAGTACTAATCCTGATCAAGTTTTCACACCCACCATTTTCTTCCACGATATTTTTTTTTTACATCAAGCGAAAGTTTTTGTGAAGCGAAATTGGACTTGGTCAATCGTCGGCGACCAGGTTACTAAATAGGTAGAGCGCCAGTCTTACGTTCGAAGGGTCCCGGGTTCAAATCCCGGCCTTTTTCGTGCATCTCTCTTCTCCTGTTACATTGATACCTGTGACCAACCCTTTTTAAGGATTAGGATAAACATTTGGCATGGGGATACCTGAGCCTGGGTTGTTACTAGTGCTAATAAGTCATTCTACCGTACACCAGCTTATAGAAATATACCACAACTTGTGCGACAATCTTAAAAAACAACCATCTGTTTAGTCATTTGTGATATTTTTAATTGATTATATTACAAATAGATCTCAACAAGTATTTTTTGGAAACAGTAAATTCTCTGTTAAGACAACTAATGCAGGAGTACCTCAGGGTTCAGTCTTAGGTCCGTTGTTGTTCATACCTTATATTAAAGATATAACAGATAATTTAGAAAGCTTATCAAACCTTTTTGCAGATGATACTTCTCTATTATGTTCAGATAAATCCCCACAAATATTAGAACAAAAAAAATGATCAAAGAAATATTTAATTGTGGTCTAATTAATGGTTAGTTAGATTTAATCTTGCAAAACAGAGGCTTTACTTATTTCTAATATTCTCTAAATATCACCTGATTAAAATATATTTTAATAATATCAGTCTAGACTTTGTTGATAACCATAAACATCTGGGAGTATTCATCGATGTTAACTGTAAGTGGAGCTATCATATTGATGATATTTGTAAACAAGTAGTCAAGCAATTAGGTGTTCTCCGTAAATTGAAATATACTCTAAATCGCCGTACATTAAATAAGATATATAGATCGTTTATACTTCCTATTTTAGAATATTGTTGTGAAGTTTGGGATGGTTGTACTCTTACTGATACAGATAAGTTAGAACAGTTACAATTAGAGGCAGGCCGTATTGTCATCGGTTTACATTCTTATGCTAGGAGACAATCTATATATACTGAAACGGGATGGGAATCCCTAGCCCACCGGAGGTCCCGTCGAAAACTGCAACTATTTCATAAAATTCATCATAATATTACCTGTTATCTAAAATGTCGTACTTTCCTTCTACTATTAGACTCTGGAATCAGTTAATATTAAGTATTAGGCATAGCTCCTCTTTTTCATCGTTTAAAAATGCCATTAGAGACAAACATTTGTCCCATGTACCCAATTACTTTTTCTACGGCTATAGAAAAAATAACATCTTACATACAAAAATTAAGAAACCGTTCTAGCACTTTGAAAACGATCTATTTCGAGTTAACCTGGTTAATGAACAACGTTGTATGTGTGGCTACCCTATTGAAGACACCTTCCATTTCTTTTTTAACTGTGATAATTATGCTGAACAGAGAATTAAACTTTATCGTGAACTGAATTAATGAACCCCCCTAACATTGAATCTACTTCTTTTTGGAGATATCACAATTTCGGAACAAGAAAACAAAATTACATTCATGAATACTCAGCAATATATTACAAGACTCGAACATATTTTAATACCCCCACCCCTCAAAATCGACTTCTTTATCAATACATGTATCTTACTAATACTGATAGATTGACAGCACGAGTTGCAACATACAAATATACGTATATATACTTATAATGAAGCCGTGTGTTTGGTCTTTCTCTGTGTGGACGGACTAGTTGAAACGGAAATACCAGCAAGAGCGGAGTGAACAGGAGGAAGTTAAAATAGCACGGGAAGTCAAGTGATGAAGAAAGAAAGTTGTGAACAGCGAATAGTATTACTAGTCCGTTCGCATGGAGAAGGAACAACCACGTGGTCTGATATATATATTCTTAAATTTACTGTCTTGTTGCAGTACTCATCTAGTAATCTTAAAACATCGGACTCTCTAACCCCCTATTCCCTCTCTATCCTCTCCTTCTAACCATCCCCCTATATATCTATCCATCTTCCTTTATTTACATGTGCATATTTATATTTGTGCGCTTGTGTGTGGTTCCGTGTGTGAATGTATGGGTGTATGAAAGTCACTGATTAATTAATTTATTATACATATAGCTTATTTACGTAGTTCTGCCATCATGAAATTTTATAAACAAATATTATTGTACAGGGAAAGGGCTTGATATAAGTTGTAAAACGTGTGCCCAATTCCATTGTTATGTAAAAAAGGCAATACAATATGTTTAAATCAAATCAATAAGTCTTCATAAAAAGAGGGATCGAATGTAGCGTAACTGGACTGGTCGAGCGTCGGCGACCAGGTAGCTCATCAGTTGGTAGATCAGAGCGTCTAGATTTCGAAGGGCCCTGGTTCATCTCCCGGCTAAGCCGTGTATTTCTCTTTTCATGTAACTTTGGTTCCTTTTAATCAACCATATTGTTCAAAGTACTGGGTGAACAATTCGTAAGTGGACATCCGAACCAGGTTTGTAAATTGTGTTGTCTTCGAGGGCAAATGTAGCGGAACTGAACTGGGTCGGTCGTCGGCCACCAGGTAGCGCTTTATGGTAGACCCTGTATGGGTTATGGTTCATATAGTGGAAGAGCATAAACAATGTACATGTGTAACAAGCGAGAGAGAAAATCACGTCTAAAACGGAAATCAAATCCGGAACCCTTCCAACTGTTGACTGACACTCTAGATCGGGCGCGTCTAATTACCCAATACTACCCAATACCACCCAATACGACCCAACACGACCCAGTTATGAACCAAATACTTCTTTATTACTGTGAAATATCACCTTTGTAGACGTTATTTACTTCCATCTGCCATATTTTATTGGGAAATATGCGATTTGGTGCCGAAAACATCACCGAATTGCCGTGACTATGACCCAATACTACCCCATACCACCCAATACTACCCAATACCACCCAATACTACCCAATACTACCCCATACGACCCAGTTATGAACCAAATACGTCTTTATTACTTTGAAATATCACCTTTTGTAGACGTTATTTACTTTCATCTGCCATATTCTATTGGGAAATATGCGATTTGGTGCGGAAAACATCACCGAATTGCCGTGACTATGACCCAATACTCCCCATACCACCTCATACTACCCAATATTACCCCATACGCAGTTATGAACCAGATACTTCTTTATTACTGTGAAATATCGCATTTCTTGAAGTTATTTACTTCTATATGTCACATTCTATCTGGAAATATGCGATTTGGTGCGGAAAACATCACCGAATTGCCGTGACTATGACCCAATACTCCCCATCCCACCTCATACTACCCAATATTACCCCATACGCAGTTATGAACCAGATACATCTTTATTACTGTGAAATATCGCATTTATTGAAGTTATTTACTGTTATTTGTCACCTCCTATCTGGAAATTTGCGATTTGGTGCAGAAAACATCACCGAAATGCCGTGACTATAGGGGTTCGACGATTTACAGGAAGGGGCAGAAATCTTTTAATTATTATATATATTAATGAATATATATATTAGATACATTTAAGTATCATTATCAGGTATAAGATATATTTGATAAAAGAATTGCAATTACATGATACTATATTAATTATATTCATGTCATAAAATGGTGTTATTAAGATCATATATATTTATTTAACAGGAAATATTTAGAAAATTTGAAATTACTTTTCAAAAATGTTAGTTATTCAATTTTGTTAAACATTACAGTATCAATTATATAACAATGCTGGAGAAGAACCTTCAGCTAAATTAGATACTCAAATACTATAAAATTCAATAGTATATGGATTGTATATGATTCCAAGTCCTTTCAATTACTTGATTAACTCACAGAAAGTCTGTTTTGGACAAGTTAGATATTTTTCCAGATATTGTTCTCTGACCAATCCTATGAAGGGTAGACGAGTAGGTTGTCATTAATCAATGTAAAAATTAAATAGATAAATAAAAGGAATTACATTATGCTTCTTATACATCAATCCAGAGACGTATATATTACATATTACGTAATATATACTTCTTTGATCATCCGAAAGCAAAATACTAAATGACATGAAAACTTGATTCGACTCCCAGAGATACTGTATACACATACTTTTAATAACCCTGAGTTTGTGACACTAATTAGGAAATAACAGAAATCTGTTATCTGGAGTACGGCTCCATTCTGGACTCGGGCAAATATCCCGGCTCTGTGCCCCCGGCACTTAACAATCCAAGTTTATGAAGGTACACTAATGAGGTGTATACTGGTACCGAATCTAAATCACAGTTACAGGTAAATATATATATATATATTGGTTATGCAATGACGACGAAAACAGAGATAAATTTTGAATAGAATTGGCAAATAGAGGATTTTCCCCAAAATTACTAAATTAGAACAAATGTTCAAATAATTTTATTATGCAATGAACGTTATAAACGTATTGACGTACATGAACATTCTACGGATTTGTTTTAGTTATAACAACTATCGTTATAATATGTATAAAGATAGATTTGTTCCAATATATACTAAAGATACATGGTTGTGAAAAGTAAATCTACTCTTACTTAATACTCGTCGAATTTATTTAAACAAATTTAAGTCTTTAAAACCATCAAGTTATATGAATGCATAACCACGGACTTTATCTAATTCCGTGTACAATATCTAATTTTAAACATAAACTTAGTCCCGTGCAATTGAATAGATTCTTGATATATGAAATCCATTTAAAATCAGCGAAATCATTTTCATGTAAATTCAGCCTAAGCTTGTACATTATACTAGACAATTTATTTTCACCTGTAATTAGTTTATACCAAAACATAATCATTCTAGATTTAATTTCAATATTCAGAGGGTACCTACCCGTTTCACCATATACCATTATATTTGCTGTGGAGCTACGTATGTTTAAAATTCAATCATAGTGGTATTTTCAAACCCCAAAATTTCTTAGGAGTACAAAAGGATTGGGGATATTAATACATCAAACAATTTTAATTGTGGGTCAATTGGTAAAATAATATTTCTTTTTTTTTTTATATAATGCATACATTGCTTTTTGAGCCTGTTCAACAAGGTTTTTTCTTGCTTTACAGAAACTGCCATTATAATGAAACAGCAGTCCTAGAAACGAGTAGCTGTCATGTGTTTGCAACTCTTCACCAAAAAGAGTAAAACGAATATTTTGTGCATTACTTTTTTCAAAGATAACAACTTTAGTTTTATTGAGATTAACTTTAAGTTTCCAAATAGTACAGTAAGTTTCAAATTCACGGAAAGCATGCTGTGGCCTTTAGCTGTTTCTGACATAACAACTGTGTCCTCTGCCTATAGCAGAATAAATAATTTAACAAATATACTCATGCGTTCTTGAAATAAATTATCAATATACTGGAGTTGGTCATAATTACTTTGCATGAAAAATCTTCTAAATCATTTAAATATATTGAGAACAAAAATGGGGAGAGATTTTCACCATGTTTTACCCCGACGTGACATGTGAAAAAATTAGTCATACCATTGCTAGTTTTTACGCAAGATTTAGTCTTTGCATACAGATTAATTATAGCATTAAATATCTTTCCTGTGATATTATTCTTTAATAATTTCTTCCATAAACCTACCCTCCAAACAGTATCAAACGCTTTTCTGAAATCAATGAATGAACAGAATATCTTTTTACTTTTTGAAAAGTATATAGATATTAAAGCATGAAGGATAAATATATTTTCAGTTGTAGAGTAGCCTTTCCTAAAACCAGCTTGAACATTGGAACAAGAAGTCTTTTGTCTACTATTACGGAATTAGATAATCAGTTTTGACCACATCGGCCTTTGAAAATTGAAACTTAAAGCGTTTCACCGTGTTTCTTTTATCTTTACATATACAATTCATATACAGTATCGCTTTTCTAAAACAGATAAGGCCTAAAAATCCAACATATGGACTTCAATATTTGTTTACGTAAAACACGTATTTCAATTAACTTATATTTACATATAAAATAATATTTAATTTTCAGATAGATGTCCCTTTTTTGAGTTGGATGTTTTTTGTTTTTGTTTTTTTTAAGATCGTAGACGTGATGGAATTGATATCTACACATTAACACCAATTAATTCACTCAAAATATATTCATGCTATTAATTAAGAGTTGAGTATAAGTTATGAAGTTATTAAAATTTGGTTAACATAATGTCATTTCCAATGTTTCAGGTGTTATGACATCGCAATAACAATGTCATATATATAAAGGAGAAAATAACCCTGATACATATTTATTATATATGTAATATATAATTCTCTGAACAACCCTCTTTTATAGAATAAAACAGAGACATATATTGGAACCTCGGCCTGGCAATTTATATATATATATAAATATATTTAGTCCGATCCTGCCCCGTTCCTGTAATTGCAATTCTTTTATCGAATATGCCTTATACCCGATAAGGATAATTAAATATATACAATAAATATATATAAATAAGCCCGATCCTGCCCCGTTTCTGTCCGTTCCTGTAAATCGTCGCCCGTTCTTGCCCGATCCATATCAATACAATACTTTCAATTCGTTGCAATCCTTTTATCAAATGATGTATCTTGTACCCGATAAAAAAGATATAATAATATAAATATATATATATATATAATTTAGTCCGATTCTGCCCCGATCATGTAATTGCAATCCTTTTATCTAATATATCTTATACCCGATAATAATACTTAAATGTATCTAATATATATTCATTAATGTATATAATAATTAAAAGATTTCTGCCCGTTCCTGTAAATCGTCGAACCCCAATAGTCACGGCATTTCGGTGATGTTTTCTGCACCAAATCGCAAATTTCCAGATAGGATGTGACATATAGCAGTAAATAACTTCAAGAAATGTGATAGTTCACAGTAATAAAGATTGGGTGACATTGGGTGGTATGGGGTAGTATTGGATCATAGTCACGGCAATTCGGTGATGTTTTCCGCACCAAATCGCATATTTCCCGATAAAATATGGCAGATGGAAGTAAATAACGTCTACAAATGTGATATTTCACAGTAATAAAGAAGTATTTGGTTCATAATTGGGTCGTATTGGGTAGTATTGGGTAGTATTGGGTAATTAGACGCGCCCGATCTAGAGTGTCAGTCAACAGTTGGAAGGGTTCCGGATTTGATTTCCGTTTTAGACGTGATTTTCTCTCTCGCTTGTTACACATGTACATTGTTTATGCTCTACCACTATATGAACCATAACCCATACAGGTCGTTATGGTATTTTGGGGGCTAAATGCATTGGGCGTTATGTTTTTTTTAGGCGTTATTGTGAATCAAAAGGGCGTAACAGCTTTAACACCCAAAAACACACTCAAAACTACCCCAAAACACCCCAAAACACACCCAAACCACACCCAAACTACACCCCAAAACACCTTCAAGTCTATTTTATTGTAAATAAAACCCTTTGACGAATGATTGAGTCTTTTCTTTAAAAAAAACAACCGGAGTTATGCTACCAGTTAAGGGGAAGTAAATCGTATATATTGGAAACCGTAAGAAATTTTCCCGACGCAATGTATTTCATTGATTGGCATTTATGAACACGCATGTCTAGATGCACTTGACTGAGGAATGAGGACGGACACAATTTCAAACTGGATGATGACAGACTTGAGGGCATTAGATGCGGACGCTGTCTTTATCCAATTAGGTGGTAACGATATTCGGCAGAACTCGAACCCGAGAGAGATTTTCAACCGGCTTTCTGTGCTCGAGGAAACACTGGCAGAGAAGGGTGCAGCAGTGTAGACGCAGAGATTTCAGCAAAGCACCTGGGCCCGTATTCATGAAACCATTCTCATGCAATCATGGATTCTATGCTTAAGCAGTTGTTTTTTTTTGCAACTGACTTAAATCATGTCAAACGATCAAAAAATCAAATGTTAACATTGAAAACAGTATTTGGCTCTAAGTCTCTTCAATTTTTTCTCCCAAGTTAATTTATAACCGGAACAAGAAAATAGGCTTGAGCGCAAAACCATGCTTGAGCATGAGAATGGTTTCATGAATACGGGCCCAGGACTTACTGCGGAATCTTTCAACAAGCAGAGGAATGCCATCAACAGATTCTTACGGACAAAATATGGAACACGCGTCATCAGGATTACCCCCTTCATTACCCAGCCGATTACGACGATAGACTTGTCCACTTTTCAGAAGCTGGAATTAGGAAGTACTTTTTTTGTGGTTAGGAGAGTTTTTTTTAAGAGTTAATCCAGACATTTGACGATTTACTTTTGTATGTTAATTGTGAACTGTATGCCACAGGGAAACAAACTTATACCCAATTAATCATGTATATGTGTATCATTGTATCTAACTTTATTAATTAATTATATTGTAGATTTCTGTATTATTGATTGTTAATGTAGTTAGTTTTCTGTGTAAATTTATATAAATCAAAGAATGTAGGTGATACCGGTATTCATGTATGCAATACTATACTTTTTAAACTTAATGTACTTTTTACATGCTATTGTATCTATCTTTATTAATTAATTATATTGTATATTTCTGTATTAATGATTGTTCATGTAGTTCACTGTGTAACTTTATATATCAAAGAATGTAGGTGATACCGGTATGATGTTATTTGGTATACATATTCAAAATCTGAATGAAATTAAAATAATTCGATATCGGTTATACAGGAAAATATTTAAATATGCTTAGCCTGTTGTATTAATACATGTACTGTTAATTTTTTTATGTAGTTAACAATAAAATATTTAAAAATATTTTGAATTTAAATCTGACTGGACGAGTGTGGTGGAATTGCCTTCAACGTTGATTGAAAGTTTTGAAAAATCTAGTAAAATATTTATACAAATACATGGAGTTTACTTATTTGTAATTGCATCGTTGTGTATATTGTCTTGTCGTTCTTGAACGATTTACCTCCCTTCACTTGCAGCGATATATTTTGCAAGGCACTAATTACCTCCGTAATTCCACAGATAATAAAACAATTTGCAAACATTCGTTACAGTTTGTAAAACAATTTACTATTTCTTCAGCTAAACGCTATCTGTGAGGTGTTTTGGGGGGTGTTTTGGGTAAATCGTCGTGCCATTACCAGGAAGGTTTTGGGGACGACTCAGCAATTTTGTTTGTGTTAAATGGTTGATCGGTGGTATTTTGATATTTTCCTGGAGTTAGTATCCAGTTTAATTAATTATATTAATTTATCGCTTACTGACTTATCCGGAGAAATCAAATATTGCATATTGATTTTATATGGATATACACGTCTCTGGTTTTATATTATACATCAAGTGTAGATCGCACTAGCGTTTGCATTAACTGGGGGAAAATAATAAAATGCTAAGCTCGCTATTAACACAGATCAACGCGGAACTGTACGAAAGTATTTTTTAATTTTCAACCTTTCCAGCCCGAAATACCTGTCGTTTTACGTTTTTCAAGCGGGTTGAACCCAGGTACGATCATAATTAGCACTTGATGTGTCAGAAGCAGGCGTCACTGTTACTGAAAAGGCCTGATATTTCAGTGACAGACTACACTGATACAGGACAGGGACGTAACGGTGATAGTATTTCAGCATTGTTTGGTTGATTAGATCAGCTTAAAGGAGAACTTTTAGATTTGGAGTCATCGTTCAGTTAAAAATGAAACGTCCGTCTCCCTGCTTCATCCTTGGGTAGCAGAATACAGTAAAAATGACCTGATCCTAAAAATATAGGGCATATCTCGGATAAACTTGGTTAGTGGATTCATCCTACACAACACCCATATTATATATTTATGAACTACATTATGAATGCATTTTTTTCAGTAGAAGGATTTTTTTCCTTAAAACCGTATATTTCAACAGGATTAAGACCTTTTTGACTAGATTGACTAAAACAAGGTTAGGAAAATTTATCATTCCTTATATGTACTCCGCTACCAAGAAGTTTACAGAGACATACTATTTGTATTGCTTTACATGTATCAAGTTCATATTTGTTAAATTTCACAAAGTAAACAAAAACTGACTGACAGGTCTCAGCATTGAATACATTGTAATCCAGGGGTCAGTCTCATGTGTTTTTTTCTTGGATTGCACCTACCTGTTATAATTATAACCTCGCAATGAGATTATCTGGTATAACCTCGCAATGAGATTATAAGGAGTTTGATTTAAACTAGATATATATGTTTTATAATTAATTTGATTTAAAAATAAAAAACACACTTTTTGGCATTTTCTTTCCTTATAAAACTTTGATGAGAGATTACTGACCAATGGACCACAGGGTCACGTTACAAATGTCTGAAATACACATATGCTATACTGATACGGGTCACAACACACATATGTGTTGTGACCCGTATCAGTATAGCATATGTGTATTTCAGACATTTGTAACGTGACCCTGTGAATGGACTAAGCTGTGATCAATGTGTTGTTTAATGCATTGATATTTTTCTCTTTTCATAGATGCTGTCAATGTTGATGTGAACTCTCAATTAGCAAGCTGAAATAATGATCCCAGACCATGTTAGAAATCGACGCGCTGGGGCAAACAAAGGTCATCCAATGAGAAATGTCCGTATAGTAGTGTCTGATGCTGCAGCAACCATCCGCAGATTATCATGGCGAACAAAATGTTTCTTACTGTCGACTTTATTTTTATCAATGTATATCTATGGCAGTCTTATCCTGTCCCTTACTCGAAATCATTTAGCGGATGACGCTTTTCTCCAGACTGATAAATGCCCTGCCTGCTATGGACACAGTCTGTGTCCGGCTTTTAAAGACAGTCAAATCAAATTAAAAGGTTGGTCACAGGTTCGACTTCTTGACTTTGTAAATATAAAAAATGTACATTTTGCTGAACATGAACACCTCGGACATACCATGGTTCTAAAAAAATTGGCTCATGACAAAGAACTTGATAAAATTGATGAGAAGTTATGTAAAGATGCTGTCCGTCCAGTAGGATGTGATGTTGCCCGGGTCCTGATGAGAACAAATACTGGGGACGAGATTCGACGTCTAGGACTTTTGCCAAAGCATCTCAAAGGGACAGCATCCATGTTCTCATGTCCAACATATAATCTGATCGACAAAGTGCTTGAAAATTACAAGGAAAAGTTGAAACCAGATGACCCGGAAGTGATGACGAGGGACAAGCTACAACTCTATGTGACGGCTATTACCAACCCGGAGCCCTTGATGCTCCAGGTATACATGTTATATATGTTCAATGAATTCTTAATTTTTTTTCTTTCTGCCAAGTCCTAACATCTTTTTCAAAATGTTGATGAGTCTCTCTCGATACTAAGAGATAAAGTTGTTCTCAAATGTGCAGGGATAATCCTGGAGGGGGCCATTGACCCCTCAAAACTGATATTGACCCCTTCATGTTCCATGTTTCTTTTAATTTTACATAGAATGGCCTCTTAATTCTGATATTGACAAAAAATTGCTGAAAATGGCCCACTGCTCTCAAATTCCAGGATTTTCCCTGAGTTGCACTTGTTAAGGCTTGAGACCAAGACTCAAATAGCTGTGTTGTGAAAATGATATTTTTTTTGTGATAATTGATAGAAATTCAGGGAAGTTAAACTATTGTCCAGAAAGTAATGTATGTTGTGATGGACCAAAATGTAGTCATCCTGAAAACTATCAATTGTATAAAAGAAGAAAAGGGTTTGATACTGTGTTCAAAAGTGGCAGCCTTAAGGAAGTTAGCACTTGTACAATGTACATGTACTTACCTATCTGGATGGGTACAATGTACATGTACTTACCTATCTGGATGGGTACAATATACATGTACTTACCTATCTGGATGGGTACAATATATATGTACTTACCTATCTGGATGGGTACAATGTACATGTACTTACCTATCTGGATGGACAAAGTTCAGCTCACAGTAAATTTTCATTATGAAATCATGTGATAGATAATTATATAATGTTACATTTACTTGAGAAAATAGTTTCTGCCCAATATATTTTAACAGAATTTACAGGCTAAGATTTCCCTTAAAATTAGAATACATTAATATTTTTTTCCGTGACTCAAGTTTTGATATAAATTTGTAGCTATATGTATTTATAATGTTAAATATACTTTTTTATAAGGAAGCTTCTGATTATTTTCATATGATGTCATACACTTAACAAATGACATATGATAAATTAATATTTGGTTTCAGACATTCCCTTCCTCAGAAGGTTGGCCGTTTCCTGAATATTTTGGGGCTTGTGGGAGATTTATTGCTGTCAGCTATGAAGGAGATCCTCTATACCAGTACTATAATGCTCCCTGGCCAAAAAGGGTACAGTGCTTTTCTGTGTTCAGTAGTTACAAAATACTGTGTCGATTATGACTAAAATTATATTGTAATTTCCCTTTTTAACAGAAACATATATTCAGTATGATTGATGGGTAGTTATTATAACCGCTGAGCAATCCTAAAGAAGAAACCATCATGAACATTGCTAAAACAACCTCATCTCAGCCCAGTCAGTAATGTCATTAAGTAATTCTTGCCCAATCTCATAAAGAGAGAATCGAACAATTTCTAAATGGAAAGAACATGTGACATAAATTTTAAAATTTAGGTATTTAAAAACTTATATAGTTTCTACCCATTTATTTTAAGCTCATCCTCAATACTCCAGATGGTACACTCACATACACTCTCTGCACCCCTGGAATATGTCATAGCAAAATTTAAGGCTCAGCTGTGCGCCACCTTGTGGATGAGACAAGAAGACTATTTTGATTCTTTGAGGCTTTGATGTACATCAAATGAATCTCGTGGTCCTGTAACAGTAAAATTGACTGGCTTTGAAGTCAGGTGTCACTCCTTTGTAATCTTCAAAAGACAGGGTTCAGCCTAGCAATTGGTCAGGTATTTTTTTTACCTGAGACATCTAACAGCTGTCTTCATGCCTTCAATTTGCTATATGACATATTCCAGGGCTGCTGAGAGCATAAGTGAGAGTAACCCCTGGAGTATCAAGGATGCTATAAGATATACTACTATACATACATGTAATTGTATTTCTATAAACTCTAATACAGTTTTAAATGGACAGTAAGTAATATAGATCAAATAAAAATAAACTGTAACAAATTGAAAATGAAACACAAACATGTTGCACAGAGGGGATTATGTGGATAAAAGAAACCCATACATATGTATGTACTGAAGGTGGCTAGGTGGATGAAAGACACGTGCATACCTGCTAACCCTTGAATCTCCCAATGGGGGTCATGACCCCCATTGGGAAATTCTGTGGGGGGTTGATAATGCACTACAAAATTTTCATGTCAAAATTAATTATTTTGCGTTGTCATAGCATAACATACACTACACACTGCGTGGAGGCATACGATCCCCACGTTTCACGGTGGTATTTTTTTGTCAGCTACCGTGACTCCACGTTCAGTCCCCCACCAGCACTCCATGATGGAACATGACTCCACACTACACCGCTACTCCACCATTGGACAGCGTGGAGGGAACGTGGAGATCGTCTAGAGTCATAAAACGCCACAAGGTCTCCACGCTTAAAACTCCAGCACATATTCATAACGTGAAGGGATTGTATATTTTAGACACCCTCCACTCTCCACAATGGTATATACGTAACGGTTGATAGTTAACCAATCATTTTTGCTATCCTCATTTTTTAACCTCTGTTAAATTGGTGCATTGTATTACAGATACCTGTTCAACTATTATAACAATTTCTGTTTACAGGCTGATCTTGCATACCAGATCATGAAGATGGCAGACAGACTGACCAACAGTGGTCAAGACTTCGCCCTGTACATGACTGACCTTAACTACGAAAATCTGGTGGTAGATGAGGCAGGGAAAGTTACGCTTATCGACCTTGAGAATATCATAGTGGTTGACAGGACAGCCATACAAAGATGTAATTATTTTTGTTTTAATTTTCTCTTGTTCAAGAATATTTAGGCAATATAGAAAGAATTGCTTCCCCATTTTCTTTATCAAAGCTCTGGCACCATTACCTTAGAAAGTATTCTCAATTACCAAAATTTAGAAAATGTTGTCAGTCTGTTTTAATATTGTTTTCAAGTCCTGATTTTTCTGGTTTTACAACCCTCAGATTTCGTACCTATTACCTTTGCCGTAAGGAGGTAAGATATTCTATTAACGTTTTATAAGCTAATCACTGAAGGAAAAATCATTGCTTCGAGTATAGCCCGTGTTTCCTCTGGCCCTGACACCAGACTTAATAGACATTTTGACAGATAGATGTCTGGTGTGGGACATCTATCTGTCAAAATGTCTAAGCCTGGTGTCAGGGCAGACATCTATCTGTCAAAATGTCTTAAGTCAGGTGTCAGGGCCAGAGGAAACTCAGGCTACCTTCAGTACAATTTTAGTGTCTGTGGAATTATTGTTATTCCTTTTGTTCTTGGTGCTCTCCGAAAGAGGATTATTCAATATTGCAATTAGATGTCTGCTGAAATCATAATGTCAAGAACTTTTAACTATAAATATGATTTCATGCTATGTATTAATTTGTTCCTTTGACCAAACACATCTCTTTGCATATCTGTTCATAATGATAGATTTTGATAGGATAGCTTTTAGGTCCAAATATCAGAGGTCAAGGCCATTAATATATAATAAACATAATTTTATGTTCAATATACATACTGTTTACCTATTATTGTTTTCTATGGCTTGGGTGATAATCCTTCCTTTTGCAACATCATGATGATACTGTAGTGCCCTCAGCAGAAGGCAGTAAGAGTTTAGTATATAACTACTTGCCACCAAAAACTGTGTTTTAAAATTGCATGGTAGTAGTAGCATACTGGTTACATGCCTCATACAAGGGGGATGCAACCTATGTCCTTTCATGCTGAGAGCCGTCAGACTCCAGGGGAGATAACTACAAAATTAATAGTGCCAACTTAATTGTTTGATATGAATCAGTTTTATGTATGATTTTATTTAGTGCTATACCAAAGTGTAGTAACAAACTGGACGAGAGATTGGTAACAAAATACTTAGCGTCAAATTCTGGTCACCATTCCTCTAAATCTTCTCTCTTTTAACTTTTCCTAATTGTTCTTGAGAATTACCCCAATAATATCAACCAAATTTTGCCAAAACATTTTATGATTGTCTTTAATAAAGTTATTTATTTGGTAATTTGAAATTCAAGATGTCTGCCTATGTTTCTGAATTGTAATTGCAAAATTAATGCTCCGCAGAATAATATGTCAATTGTGAAAATAAGCCCTGATAATAAACTTTCTAACCATAATGTCATCATGAAATAGCGGTTATGTGGTTCTAACATTTCGTTTACATCAATAGTAATTCAAAAACATATTTTGTCATACATGTAATATCTTTGTTGATGATTTGTTTAACAAAATACATATACCAGTTTTTACTCAATACGCTGTATAAAGCATATTCATTTGACTATTTGACACTATCTATGCCAAGTGTTCCGTCTCTGTACTAAAACTCCACAAAAAAATATTTCCTTCACTCGTCTAGATTGGGAAATTATTGTCCATGTAAAAAGTTTTTAGAATTTTACCAAGATGGCTGGGGTTTGATTCCCTGTTCGGACATAGAAAGGCATTAGGTCACTGCCTGACCCAGCTGGTTTATGAATGTCATTAATAAACAAGAGTGATTCATATAAGTTGAACATTCTTCTTTCATAATAGTTGTAAAAATTGAGTTTATATTGTATCGTCGGCGACTAGGTATCTGAATTGGTATAGCATCCATCTAGAGTTCAGAGGGTCCGGGTTGGAACCCCGGTCTGGCCATTGCATTTCTCTTTCTTCTGTTGCAGGAATAACTTATAATTTCCTTTGAATGTTTGAATGAAATACTTCATGACAGTAAAATTTATTAAAATTTCTGATTCAGTGTGTATTTAATTATGATTTTGCAGTGAAGACACCTGTGTGGAATAAACTACATGAAAACAGTTTTGACGAATGCGATGGAAAAAACTGTCTGACCTTCTCAACAGAAGATTTGTGCTCTAGAATGGATTCTGATCTAAACTACTATGCCGTGTGTAGAAACCTTTTATCAAAATATGCAAATGAGGAAGACTTGGGCATGCCGAGTGGACTCCTGCATGACATGCCGAACTTTGCAGTGGATGATTGGGACCTTGAACACTTGCTTAATGAATGTGTACATCCTACAACAGCTGAAGGTCGCATTAAAGCCAAGCAACAAATTATTCATGCCTTGGAGAATTTACGCAACGTTGAAGATACTAGGGATGCAGCCCATCGTATCACCTAGGACAAGTTGTGTCAATCTGAATTTTATTCTTTTATTTTGACATATGTATAAGGATTTATTAAGAAAAATAATGCTAGAAGAAAAAGTGCTAAGCTTATTTTGAACACAATCAGTAATTGTTAACTTATTTTGCAAGCATCTGAAACGTTTGTTTCCTTTGTCAAGCGAATTTCAAATGACCAGTGTCTCGACTCTAAACCGCTGAAAACAACTCGCTAATAAAAAGCACAGTGTGCCGAGTCAGTAAAGTCAGCTGTCAGAATAATATTGAGGTGTCCAAATAGCATCTGGTTCTAAATGGCAGAAACATGCTTTAAGCCAATAGCTATATATCCATATCAACAATACAATTTTTACAGTTTTTCAGTTTCAATTTTCTCGTAAATTATTCAGTAATAATACAGTTGTTCATTACTAGAAATTACAGGATATTTGAAATTCATCATTTTTTTCCTGGCTCTTCCAATGCATTTCAAAACATTTAAAACATCCATCACTCGTTGGGGTTATCAATTCCTTCAGTCCACAACTTGATAACTGAAAAATGTTTCTTTGTAAAAAACATTTGTAACAAGTATGGATTTTCTGAGAGTATCAACTTATTTTATTTGATGAATATATTTTTTCTAATAAAAAGGTGTATTTAAGATAACAAGATTAACAGCAATTTTAATTCAATCTACTTAATGTTTTAAGAAAATACTCTTTTTGTTATAGGGTCATATATATTGCCATACTAAAAAAAAAAATGTGATATATACAAATGTACATATTATGTACAATACTTTAAAACGTTTCACAATATATTACAATGTTTTTCTAAATTTTGAAATAATACTTTTTATCTGTTTTTTACTGTTTCTTTGAACTATGATGACATCATTTTTTAAATTTTTGCTTTTGTTAAAAAAAAAAAAGTTTTTTAATATGTTATAATGAAAAGTATCGATATTGCGAGAGACATTCAAGAGACATTGACTAACCAGTCTCTAATATCTTTAAAGGCTGATTGGATGAACAAATCCAGATGCGAATTAGTATCATAGAAAATTGAGTTCCAGTGTAGAGTTGTACAGACCTAATGTGTTGTAGATGGTGATTCCTGTTTTCCGTATCAGAGCTGTATGGTTGTATTTTTATTGTGAGAGAGAATGATGTTAATTATAATTATTACAATAAGGTCATTGTGTAAATCATCTCTTTCATTTATCCAGATCCAAACGGTTGAACAGGTTGGACTAGAGTTGTTCGTTACTGAAATAAGGTCAGACCTACTGTATAGTAAACTGATGCTGCTTCTGGCGAGCTTTGACAAAGCCTTGTGAGGTCTGCATAAACATTTCAAGGTCTGTCAGGATTTATACCCGAAGATGTCGCATTTAAAAACAGACAAACCGGTTGTTCCACATATTAAAATGAACAGGCCCTTAGTTTATAAAACTTTAGTCACAACTATTTTACATAATATTTAGCATTGAAAGTAAAGGCAATCTGTTCCAGAACATTAGTAAATGGAAAATTTCTCCTATGCATTATCTAGGTTTCATCACTCCTAGCCAGGGTTCTATTTCTCCTATACTGCTATAGGATTCAACACTCTTAGCAGGTAGTTTATTTCTGCCATCCCACTGTTCATTATGAACTTGAAACCCTTTATTTATTCTTTTAGTCTTTTGGAGAACCATGATACTCAATTGATGATGACTGATCATCTTTTTTTATTTTTTGTTTTTATGCCTCTTCATAAAAATGGGAAACAGGGGTGGGGTGTGTATGTGTGAGTGGAGGGGGGTGGGGGCTAAACTGTTACCTATGTCCGTCCTGCCTTGTCATAGTTCATTGTCACCGCCACAGGGGCAATGCACAGACTTAGCCCCGCCCCTTATATTCTGATATAGTGTCTTTATAGGCAAATAGGGAATGGGGGTTAGTCTGTGCATTCACACTGTGGTCACGGCTCTACCAACTTTATTTCTTAACAGATTTGCATTAAAGTTTATACAAAGATCAAGTCTGAGTATGTCTTGAAAGAGTCCACATTCAGGGTATCAAGGTCCATGTCAAGCCAAGGTCACTTGCTATACGTCAACCATTGCTATTTTGTAAAAAGACTCATTGTCATCAGTTTACCCACGTACGGGCCAGGGAGCTAAGGTACTCAGTCTTATAGACATTTCTAGCTGTGAGTTAGTTTTTAAACATTGTTAATAGCACTAATTAAAGGTCTTACTTAGGTTAAACTTCTGAATCGACCCAATGAATGATCTTCGGATGTAAACTGTAATTTCCATTTGGATATCCTCTACGTACATAGTCATTTAATCTTGTCAATTCTTGGGCTAGCAGTTTTTGTCTTTGAAGGTTCTTTGAATTGGTTCTGTATGCCCATTTAATAGTACTTATAACGGTACCTCTGTTTCATACCATAGTTTTTGCAGGGGATTCAATTTTGCAATATTTGTGGTCACCAAAGATAGCGCAATATTAATTACCCAGCAAATATTAATATCATGAATATGCAAAGAATAATGACGATGAAATACCTATTTGATATCGTTTTTCATGATTTTTTGATACAACACTTAAAATAAATCCCAAGACCCAAATGCAAAATACCCTTGTGAGCGCAATATATTTCACCTCGCAAAGTTGCACAAAATTTGAGCATGAAGGAATCAGATTATATGGCAAAGCTATTTAGGAAAGAATTAGCTATAGTGTCTTATAGTGCATTATCTAATAATAAATAATAATATAAAACATTTGATATAGCGCCCTATTTAGCTATTTACCTAGAATAAGCCACCCCCAAGCGCTTTACATTACATTACAAAGATATACAATTGATACAATTAGCATATACATTAATCAATACAATGTTTGAGGAATTCGCAGGAGCTGCCTTATCAGGTGCTAACTACTAGTCCTATGCCACCAGGCTAATATATCCCTCTGTTTGTATGCCTGCTGTGTGCTGGAGATGTATTGTGTTCTGTTTGTAGTGGGGCTGTGCTTCCAATGGCATCATTTATAGAACCACCTCACTTGAATACTACAGCACAGATACCGCAACATCCACCCCAGACCAATTTATACTCCACTTGGGTTGTTGGAGTTGTGTGGGCAGGAGATAAAACACTTTCTCTGAATATTCCATGCATACAACGACTTCTTTCGGGACTGATAAGAAGTGTTGTAAATCCTATGAAAACAAGTTTTGAACTGTACCTGTAGAACCTTTCACATCTCTCTCGGTAGAAGATTGTATTGGCTCATTCAATGACTGATTGCATTTGACCCTTGATATTTAGTAACTTTAAAAATCAAACTAACTCCTCCTGAATTTTGGAGAGTCAAAGTGTAGGATAGACTTGTCCTTCACAACCCAAGATTCAAAGCTCATTTTGGGGTGTCAAAAACACTGAAAGCCCTGTCAGAGATGTTAAATATTTTAGACTCATAGATACTAAATATTTAATCATATGTCAAGTTTTGTTGGTGCTCTGGAATTAAATGTTTTTCAATAGTTTTGTATTGTTGCTATGACGGCAGTTGAATTTTAAAATTTTTGATTGTATCAATGAATTTCAGAATCGTACCTACTTTTTTATTTTGTCCATTGTGTGTTTGTGTAGTAGAAGTTCATGTTTGTGAAGTGCCTGCTCAATGAAAACCGCTTTCTCACATATCAATGTATTTGAAAGACTTTATATAGGTTTTAATTCCCATCTATATATATTCCTCATTCCTATAGAGGTATACAAGCAACTATTTGTTGCAGTTTAACTCACTTGTTATTTTCAATAATTTAATGATTTGCATATTTATGGTTGTGATTAGGATACAGTTATGTATTTTTATTTTTTTTTTTTTTCTTCTATCTTCTTTGAGAATGTCAGTGATTGTCAGTGAAAAGAGGTTATTCAAGACAAGACATAACATCAAATATATTCATTTTTATTTTCAAAATATTTTCATTCCACAACTATATAATACATACATATATAAACAGTTTAAATTTGACTGTACAAATCACATAAATTCATTTACATGTATTCGTAAAATATCAAACCTATATCCATTTTCTTGCATACCATCTTATATATATCATATGCAAAAAGGAAGATACATTCATTTGCATGCATGCACATCTACATGTGTCAACATGCATACATAGTCTACAAGCCTTCATGAATACAGATTCGTGTTTTCGTCCACCTTTACGAGTTACCTCCCCTCCTTATATAAAACATCTGCTGTAATAGAGACATATAAAGCCAGAGTGTAGTACATGCGGCTCTGGCTGTACAAACTATTTCACTGCTAAGGGCAGAAATTGAAACCGAACAAATATTTCACTAGACGAAAAGGAACTGGTTCAAACAAGATATTATCATATGAATGAACTTTCACTTTTACTCAAATGTACATGTATATATGCATTTGTATGTAGTTTCGTCATTGTTTCAGAATTGTCTGAGAAGTGTATTCAGATGGCCTGATAAATCATATAAAAGAGTATTTTCTGCGCTGGTAATGATCCAAATGTGTATATCTGCATTGTGGATACTAATGGTGAATACCTAAAGACATCTGCCTGCAGAAAAAAAGAGATAAGAACATGAAATCCACTTGATGACATCCTCATCATAATTTTCACTAACTTTAGTGATTGCATCGTAAATGGTTAAAATATAAATAGGAATCAACGAATCAAAATGACTTTATATATATATCAAGGCTCTTTGTTGATTACTCCTATTTATTTTGTTAGAAAGACTTTACTTTGCCAGGAAGTATATTTTATAGCCATTATTATGTAACATGATCGTGAAAATATAACATGTTTTTAGTTTGCTTCGTTGGATTTAATTACCGAATTTTATATCGGGAAGGCTGGTCCATGATCACATCATTTATAAAGTTGGATTGTCTCGACTTCCTTCTGTATATTTAGCTTTCTTACACACGTTAAAGGTAACAACTATTAAACTGAAATTTCAGAACTTGATATAGGGTGTTTATAACTTGGCTACATTATGTGGTAAATTTATCCAACTTATTTGGGTCGTGAAAAGCGCATTCGCCTTTCACCAAGACGATCCGTGTTTGATTTAATTTCCCGATTGGACGTGGAAAAGTATAAGGTCACATGCCTGACCACACAGTTTTTTTCAGGGTACTCCAGTTTCCTCCAACATAGGGCCCCCTTTGCACTACTATCCGGGCAGACAAGAGTGATTAATATAAGTTGATCAAAATTGTTTTGTAATTGGTTTAAAATCGATAAAGTTAAATTAAAATTGGGAAAAGGTCTTTATAAATGAAGAGTTCATAAGTTTACAAATCTTTAAAATTCTGTTTCACATGAACTTGAAATTTTGTTTAGAAAACCAAAAGTTCATTATATAGATTCAAGGGCTTGTATTTTTTTGTCAACTTTTTAATCGTATAACCAAAAACATGCTGATTTTTATTGATTCCATGATGAATTCATGATAAGTGTAATTGAAGTCAGAAGTTGTTTTACTTAATTTTCTGTGATTGGTAATTCTGATTTTATGTCAATGAAAGCGTTCTACAAAGTCGTGTGATTGTATACATGGATTTTAACAAACGTTTATTTTGTAATAAAGATAAATCAATGACATGACAGAGTTTTATGTGTACATATGAACTAAGATGATTGCTATGGGAGGTACCAATGAGTCTTTGTACATTGTACGGCTAGCCCTCCCATCACTGGGTCGCTGGTTCGAGGCCTACGTGGGGCATTTGCAAGGTACTGGCCGTAGGTTGGTGGTTTTTCTCCGAGAACGCCGTCTATCGGATTGTATACCTTTTGAATGAGACCTCAGGGCGATAAATAATCCAAAAAGAATCATCATAATGGATGACACAACAGAAATGCCAGAGAAAATTCAAATACTGGACAAAGACTTATGTACCGGTTCCGGAAGATGCGCAAGAGCAAGAAGTGTTAGGGGATTAACCTTTTATCACTTGGGTCGCCTGTGGTCCTGCAAGGACAAGCTAATAGTGACCTACCTTACACCAGTTAACTTGACTTTTTTTGCCATCACGATTATGTTATACAAGCATTGAGACATAAGAGAGGAGTCGAGTGATCAAGTTCTAAAAAGATACTCTTTGAGCGTTGGCACTTACACTGAAACACCAATGATGTCACAAGCTATAGATTGGGCACTGCCCATCTCAATCTCGGGTATTTAAGAGTATTTTTTCCAAATGATCCAATACATTGTGCAATGCCCGATACTTAAAATATCACTTTTATGGTGTTTTAGGGAGAATCGAGAGAAAAGGCTCATCAGAAAACGGTCAAGAGAATGACGAGGTACGTTGGAGGATATTGAATAGACACACAATGAGTCTGAGAGAATAATCCTTTAATGTAAGACGATTATCTATTGATCTAAATAAACAGAGACAAATGCATGAAATCTGTTGACAAAGACATGTAAACAGCATTGTTTATGACGATGGACATGAAGATAAACAACAGCGTCAACACATGTGTACAGCATAACAAGGGAATTGTGTTGTCTGGAAGAGGATTGACAACCTGGGAGGATACGAGCCTTGGAATGTCCAAGTTCCAAGAGATGGAAGTACTTCAGACAAGCAACAGTTGTATTCTAAAGTGGAATTGTGAAAAGCATTTAATAACTACTGTTTGTGTATGAATGCTTTGGAAGTTTCGATGTGGAAGGTTGTGTTCATTACCGAAAGGGAAGTCCAAGGACAACTACAAGTAAACATAGAGGAATGTTTTGGGCACCATCTTTGTTTTAGATAGACAACACTATTTCTGATGTCTTATTACTCACGGCATTCAATATGTCATCGAAACCAGTGTGTTCACCACGACATCAGGCAACGGAAGAGTGGAAGAGACTTTCAGTTTCACAGCAGAAAATGGCCATGGTCTTTGTATTGACCCTTATATAACAGGTAAAATGAACTCACTATGTACAGGGCAGTTGAAAACATATTCTCTATTCGCTTTACTGCAGAATTACAATATGGCATATACAGGCATGTTAAAGATTATAATTTTCACATCGGGCAATTATTAAGCATGGAAGAAATTTGACAGCAGGACCTGGTCATTGTCTTTGAATGGGCCTTTATATACATGTTACAGGTAAAATCTGCTAACTCGTCACATGTGCTATAACCAGGGTAGTTGAAAAAATATTCTCTATTCATTTTATTGTAAAATGACATAATATTGCATATCAACGTATGTCTACGATTATAATTTTGACATACTATTGTGTAGAAGATGCAGGCTACCATGGGGTTTGAGATTTCTTCTTCAGGGGACTACTTAGTATTCTATTTAACCTTTAGACTAGAGAAAATGTCTATCATTATCTTGACAAAACTTGACAGGGTCTTAATTGAGATTTGCTAAAGGTTTTATATCATGCTGTCTTATTAAATACATGATAAACAGGTTTATTCATTTAAGAAATTATGGCCAGGTGTTCAGAATATTTTTAAAGATGAATCGTACCTGTGTTTGCATGATATACTTTAAAATAGAGCTTACTAGCGCAAAGTCTCACCAAACACATGCTATGAGTAAAACCTCATGTTTCAGGATGTGACTATTTTTTAAATGTAAGGTGGACGATTTTTATTAGCTTTGTTTTTGTCACTTTTGTAATTTTAAACGTTTTGGAGAACCGGAGACCCGGCAGTAATCCTGTCCAACTCTCATCATACTGTACAAATATCAGCGCTTCTTTTTAGGCCTCGTATGGTGTGCGGGCTCCCAGTCACATTGTTGAATATATTTGTCAAACACCAACAACATCCGACTCTCTAATTATGCAAATTACTTTGCCGTCCTTAAGGGTTAACCACTGAGGCGGATCGTACTGAAGCTACAGTATATAGGCGTGTACTAGGGTCAATGCTCATCTCTGTAAGTCTCTAATTGGAAGTCATTAATGCGGAATTTGACAATCCGGACGAGTTGGTATGGGACAGTTTTGTTCGAATTTTCTCTTTTTGTTTGGTTCTTTCGTACATGTATGTTTATGTTCGCCACTGTAACTACTAAAACTGACTGAATACCAGTTTAATCATTTGTTGGCAAAGGTGTTATAGTTTAATGGAACCTATGTTCTCCTATACGAATATTTTCTTCTCTTGAAGAGAATTTGATGGAATTGTTTTTGTCCTTGTGTCAAAAGCATACGCGACGAGGATAACGACATGGCTCTGATTAGCTGGAATATTTAATTTGGTCATAATTCCGGCAAGTTTTAACACAATTTGGTACAAATCGTCCTCAAGACATTCAAGACTTCTTCACGAGCGAATTTCAAAAAAATATATATTCACTGTAATATGCAATGTTTCCCTTATACAACAGTTATGGAATATGTATGTGTAACAAGGTTATAATGAACTTTGCCCTTAAACTAGTTAAATATAACTATCGCCGATTTTTTCGAATCAATAATAATGGGCGTGTAGACTAACGAATGAGCACTGCCTGATCTGCTTAGTATACTGAACGCACACACAGAAAACTAATAAACTATATTGCTGCGTACAGAAATCGACAATTATTCCACAAATTCAGCATGATTTGCAATATACGTTGTTATACATATTGTATGTAGACAATGTACCCAACAACATTGTTTAATTTGTACCTGAATACACTTCCATTAAGTAGTGTGGCGTATCACTTTTCGTTAAGGCTGTGCATATCCCTGTCTTGTACACGTATATAGGGTGTGTGTGTTCAGTCTAACAGGGAAGCCGTAGCTACAGACTCACTCACCCGTTACATTACGGTCTTTTACCAACGCACACACACTTTAGGTTGCTTAACATAACAGCCTTACCTGAAGCATTTTGTACTCTTTTTGGCACAGAATATGCAATCCTCATCATTTCTAAATACCATCATCACCATCGTGGTAGTAGGAATGATAAACTAATAATTTATTCCATTTTGATATGTTATTAAAGGATAGCGTTAAGCTAACAATCATGCTTACAAATGCCTCTATAGTGATTGGATAGACTAGACAATCATGCTCGTTCCTTTAATTTGCTTCCTTGTTTGCTAGGTAAATGAGGTACGATATGTACATACAGACCATATTTTGTACGTTTCGGCACCGAGGAGGGGCGCTGTTACACAATTTGAATGGTAAGTATAGCCGTGTGTCAAAGTCACCCGAGTAGGACGAATTGCATATCGGGTAGATATACATATATACATGTAGTGCCGGTATACATGGTGTGCATAGTGGACGTGTTGTCTGGGTGATTCGTTTAGGTAGGTATTGTTGTCCACAGAACTTCCTGTATATCAGTTAACAATATATAACGTTTTCGAACCATGTGACAGATCTGTAATATTACGGAGGTTGCTTTTATGATTTTTGGTTCATGGACATTGTTTACTGTGATAGTAAAATGGCAGTTAAAACAATAGATATATAAAGAGAGCATATATTGAACAAACAATGTGTAATTTGTACATGTATGAGGAGCATGGGACTAATGTTTACCACTCAAGCTCCTCATTTGACTTTCTGTTACAATAACAGTATTTCTAGAACAGTGTGATTAACCATTTCTCAGGAAAATACAGACATTGTGTAAGTACTTTTTTGTAAGTTATTTTTGCTCTGTGTTACGTGTAATTCTGTGTTCTTCACAAGTAGCTGTAACGCTATCTGTCGCTATGTCTATAAGCAGAATATCGGTATTAAATTGTGTTCTGAAATTAATTGAGACAAAAGTAGGAATTCAAATGCAACTTCTTTGAAACAATAAGGCTTTCCATATACTCTCTGTGAAGCCTTAAACAGTTAAAACAGGACAGATGGAGACAAACAGGGGAAATACTGAAACGGGGAACAGAAATATTAAATAGGGAAATCACGTAGGAAAGGCGGAGGCTAAATTATAGACGGTGGTGTAGTTTATAGCTTACTGCATTCCTTAACTAACCCAACTGACATGTGTGTTTTGTGATTCTGAGAATATCATGTCGCCTCTGCATGCACATAAATTATGTTGGGGCGTCAGTATCCACCATCCGATTTTTAAAAATATGTATTTTTTATAGAAACGTGACACCAACAGAGACTACACACGAGCATACGTATTGTAAACATATAAGTGTATATGGGTGTACGAGCCGGTTGTGTACAGATGGATGGTTCTATTGTGTAACATTTAGGTATGGTTATGTTAGTTTAACCAAACCAGGAAGTTATGTCCACTACGTCGTTAAGAACTTGTTAGTTCAAAGTAAACATAATTAGTATTTTCGTTCACGTATGTATAAAAATAAAAGGAAGTTTTTTGTTCTTTCAATTTTCATTAAAGTTTGCATGCGCGATTATTATGCGATGTATATTACTGAATTTATTTATTTTTAATTCTTTTAATATTACTTCATTTTTTATCAGTTCAATGCAGGTATATGGTTTATACTAATATTGATATTTATTACATACTTACTAATAAATACGGATTTTTTGTATATGCGATACGCTCTAACCCATATCAGCCCTCGCCGTATCACACTGCAAAACCCGTATCACACCCCTTTTGGAAATGTTTCGTTTTCCAATATTTCAAAAGAATAATAGATCATAAGATAGTAGCTTTTATTAGTAAGTATGCAATAAAGAGAATAAAACATGTTTTTTCCTATCACACCCAGTATCAACCCGAGACTGCAATATCGGCTCGAGGGATGTTTTAGACATAAAAAGGCATGTGTTATTCTCTATTTATGTACAGTAATTTTATAATAAATAGAAATAAGTTTGACTTCACATGGTGTTTTAGGTGGGTAGCCATTTATGATCTAAATATGAATTCACTAAAAGTTTATAGATTGCGTGGGGCGCTTGATTTAATTAGCATAGAAGGATGGTCATGATTTCAGAAAAATAGGGCGTTATTTGATATCTTAAGTAATATTATCAGGAAGTGGTTTGATGTGAAATCTTTCTAACAACTTTCTGAGCGTTTAAAATGGTGTGCTTGAATGCATGTATTACAGCATTTTAAAAGTGGTTGAGTGTGGTGTTCAAGAATCATGCGCGTGACATGCATATTTTAACATGAGTGACTTGCCAAACGACTTAATATGAAACCTTCTATACATTTTTTTTATCATATTTGAAATGGTTTGCAAGACACATATTGCCCAGACCGACATTTTTTCAAAGTATTTTTTAAAGATCTTACTCTGCCTATTAGCTACTTATAAGTGTACCAACCTCGATGAATATTTATATTTATGAATAAGAGTACAGAGATAAGTATTTTCGCGACAATAAAGTCAGTTTGCATATGCATGTATTGTAATGTTTCAGATGTCATTCCGCAGTTAATGTATATACATGTACATGTACCTAAATTTCGGTGAAATATGAATTCAAAATTTCGTATTATTGTATGTTTTAATTGAAAACTTATGGTGAAATATGCTTTGCATATTTTATAGCGTAATCATGACCCTATACTTTTCATTATCTCTCTTAACAATTGCAATATGGGTAGATTTCAAAACAGTTGTACTTTATTAGCTTATGCCGTAGTGCGGCGTCCTTTGTCTGTCCGTCAACTTTTTCTTTTGAACGACTTCTACTGAAAAACTGATTGACCTAGGGTCACGGTATTTGACCAGTAGGTAGATGGGATGGAGTGTTATAAAGTTTCCTCACTAAAAGGTCACAGGGGTCAAATATGTTAAGAAATTCAAACAACAATATTGAAAGGACTAGAGTCATGATACTTGGGTATATTATGCACGCCAGCAATGCATATCTTTTCCTTAATTACAGTAATGAGGTCAAAGGTCAGCTTTAAGTGCTAGTCAGGGGTCAAAGGTCAACATGGGTTAAAAGTTTGAAAAATCTTCTTTTTATGATCCAACAATATCTGAAGAACCATTTGGTCTAGAGTCATGACACTTGGGTATGTTATGTAGACCAGCTGTATGAATCGTTTTTGTTATCACAGTATGAGATCAATGGTCAATTTTAAGTGCTAGCCGGAGTCAAAGGTCAACGTGTGTTAAAGCTTTAAAGTTACAATTTTCAAATTTCAAACAACAATATCTAAAGAACCGTTTAAGAGTTGTTAACATGGCTTGTGTTCTAGTTACCAAATTTGGTCTGACGTTACCTATATGTCAGTTTCATGTAATAAAAGAAACAGGTGAGCGATAAGGCCCCCTGGGCCTCTTGTTACTTACGTGTAAGTTATTATTGTAATTTAGAATTACCTACAAGTAAAGTGCTTCCAACGCTTCTACTCAATAATTCAGCAGGAGTGAAGACGGTTGGTCGCAACAACTTTACAAGGATCCTCTTCTACTTTCCTACAATGTATAATATCCATTACATCTAGAATCCTCCACATTGATTATAAAGAATGCACATACATCAAACATCTTTTCTCTGCTGTAGTACGTGTACTGTTAGGACAGTTGGTGCTATTTTCTTTAACATTTTTTAAGCCTCTAGATCTGCAGATATAATTTATACATATATGAATTTGATTGGGGATACAATTAATTTATGACATAATTCAGATCAAACGTTAAGACCTAGATATTTAGCTAAAATGTGATACAACAGCCAAAATATTGCATATTTGACACATATTAAGGAGTAAAATTCTGGCTAAAATAATAGGTAACGGTAGTTGGAAGAAGGCACCTCTGAGACAAAACGGAAAGGGTATAAAGATTTAAGATGAAGCAAAAATCTATCTTTGAATATTAATGTAACCTGTTCATGAAAGAGTTAAAGGATCTTTGACGAGTCACCTAAGCGAATCAGATGTAGTTTTAGGAGATTTTGTTGTTCAGGATATCTTGTATACAGATAACAAATTGACGATGGCGTTTTATTTGTATAATCATATGAGATTGTTCAACATCGAGGGAACTTACTTTGTTAGAGGAGTGAGGTTTACATATGTATATTAAGGGTGTCAAATGCAGTGGGTATCACAGGCACGCATAGGGAGAGGATTTCTTCTAAGAGGTTCAATTGTGAGCAGCAGCAGCAGCAGATTTGCACTCAACTAATCTACCTTATTCATTTATTTCTAATATGTTTGACATGTAAAAGACACGCAGTTGTACATTAGTTTCTTATATATTTGTCTGCTTATAAAAATGTCAAACAGTTATTGTTGCACTTCCCACTCATTTTTTATACTTATATATCGAGTTACTTAAACCCAACTTGTTTGACAATAATGGTACCATATGGACGTTCTGAATGATCAAAACTGGGGTATACATGATTGTAATTTATGTATCCAATCTGATTTTATTGTTTCGAAAATCCCTCCTTGCCTTAATTTTGGAAATAAATAACAATAACAATCAGGGCTGATCCAAATTGATAAACTTAAAAAAAAGAAATCGAATGTTCTACTGAAGTAAACCTAGTAACCTTTCAGGAGGATACACTGTAACTGAGATACACATTAAGTCAACTGACAATTCATCTCACAAACACGGTATAGATGTTTTACTTTCCTTTCGCTGGTCATTCACACATGTATATACACTTTAGAAGGAGTTTTCTCCCCTAGTCCCCAAATCCAAATACATTCTTGAACAACGTTTCCCTAAAACAATTGATTCAAATGTATTTGTTTACTTTATTTGTTTATTTGTTAATTATCTTTTAGTTAATGATGTAGATAGTTTATAAATATTGGATAACAAAACAAAAAAATAATTACTTACAAATGGCATTTTCAATATGATTCATGAGTTTGGAAATATGTAATTTAAAGTTTTACTACATCCATAAACAATTTCAAGATCGACTGGTCCCTTTGTTAACATACGATAGCTTTACAAAGGGACCAGTCGGTCTTGCAACGTTGCGACACGTTTAATACAAAAATTGTTTGGGATTAAAGTAAAACTTTGATGATTAGAGATCGCAGGTCTTATCTATGTAATTTGTTATTTATGCAGAACCACATATAAAGTGGCAACTGTCTTCTTCGACGACAAAAAACCGAAAGATGTGATATAAACGTAATTTTCCGGATGGCTGTCCAAATCATGTCTGTTTACCACAGTCGAAGAAAAATATGAAAACAAGTGTTTCTTATTTGATAGCATTCTTATCAGACTGTGTCTGGCCCCAAAATGTATGTGACGTCATTGTTATACAGATGTATTTAATGTAAACAAGGAGGAAACGCAGGTAAGTAAACATGTCATAAATGGTATTGGATATCGTTAACTGCATTAACGCTTATACAAATACTCGGCAGGCGAACGACCTATTTATAAATATACCTAATTCTGGTAGGTCACGCTCTCTTCCTTGTACTACCAACACACAAAGTCTGTATTTACCTAAGTCCCTTGGTTCTGTACACTATGTGCGATACACCAGCTACGAGGTGCTGTATTATAACTCGTGTATGTTAGAGTAAGTTACAATGCATTAATGATCATTACATACCTGGTGAATCTTACTATAGTAATACGGCCAGATTTCAAGCCATGCAAGATAAGGTCCTGTATTACACTCTATGATATTTCAACATTTTGTATTACCGAAGTAGCCGAGCTAATTTTTGACTGGAACACACCAGTTCCTAACCACTGATCAAATCAACGAAATGCAAACAAAAGGTTCCAAACATTTCAGCACCATTTTATGCTATGCTGACCTGACGTCATTATTTCGCCCTCGATATCACTCTGTCCGCCATTTCGGAAAAAAAATGAACATTAACACGCTAAAGACAAATAACATTTTTAGAAATGATCACATGAATACAAATAACAACTATAGTTATGTAATAAAAAATCATTACCATACTTATTTGTGATATTGCCTATTTAGACCATACAGGTACAATACACTTATCTCAGTTAAAAGTTATAAGGCCGTACAACTTTGTAATCTAATTCAGTTAAGTTACAACTAGCTATACAGTCGTATTTTCTCTCAGATGCTGTTTCAGCAACGCTGAATAACTATACATTAAGCAACAACTTCATTAGTTATGAGGCCGTGCACTGTGCATCCACCTATACTCTAGCTATGAAAGGGATTTGTCTAATAGTTATCAATCTATTCTAGACGTAAGTGCACTGTTTACAGACTTTCACGTAACAATTACTGCCACGCTAAACACAACAATAACCTACCGAACAACCTGTACAGGTACATGTAGATTTAGGTTTCAAGTCACGTTTGATCACATTACACGACATAACATTGTCAATGTATTTAAGGATCCCTCTACCACTGCCAAAGAGAACTGTAGCTAAGCATTGGGTTGGTTTTTACCAGCATAAATATAAAGCTTTAAATAAATAATAAAAAAATAATAATTATTGCGGAACTCATTGCGGGACTGTTTTTCGGAATATGATGAATACAAAATAAACAGTACATAAAAATTGTATATCTAGGTACTGTAAAGCGCGTTAGAGTGGCTTATTCTAGCTAGAAAGGGCGCTATATCAAGTTTTGTATATTATTATTATTTGACAAAATATAATATATAACAGTATTCTGAGTGTCAAAAACATATCAGCGGGGCTAGACCGGGATTCGAACCCGTACTGCAAAAATTAAGACTATTTCTGTAACTGACTGAGGTAGCTAGTCAACGGGAGTGTACTGACCCAACTGTTTTACAATTATATCGAAAACTAGATAAAGGGGAGGTTACTGCATGTTCGAAAATTCACTGTGCACTGGGACAGGGATCCTTGATATAATTTCGCGGGTTTTGGAGATATAATGAAATATGTTTAATAGAGAGGCGAACCAACGTGTCAATAAAAAACTAAAACAATAAAATAAAATAAATGGTATACGGGGCATGTCTATATCTACAAACCGTATAATTCGTGCATTAATTACATATTTTCATATTTTTTTCTTCTTATATATGTTAAGGTGAACCGATACTGTCAGATACACTAACTGTACGCATATATAAGACTAGCGTGTATCCAAGATAAAAACGGGTCTTACTGATTTGCATGCATTCCAAAACGTAAATGTACGTATTTGTCCTAAAAACAAGCTTCGAAGTTACATATTCATACAATGCATTATATATGGGATCACCTGCCCGACCACGTGTGTTTTCACATGGTTTTTCGGTTTCCACCTATATTAAGACATCCGTCCGGTAACATCAGGGCAAAAAAAGAGTGTTTAACTTAGATTGAAATTACTTGTTTCATAATTGTTGTAAATTAGGTAAAGTTTCGATTAATATAAAGCATAATATGCGCAGCAACGCTGTCCATTTTCAGCTCAAAGGTTGAACAATACATAAAAGTAACATCGCATAGCTTTAGATAAAAACTGGCATAAAATATACCAAATCTGTGGACACCTGTGGACGATTTCTTGATTTTTATTTATTCTTATTTTATTTTATTTCCAGGACAAGCACTATTCTCATCAAAGAGGTGTGTCATATGCTAATTCATACACCACCTTCAGAAACAGTACCGAAATGGCGTCGCCACTGGTATGTAATATGGCTAAGTTAGACCGTTTGTGTCTAGTGTGAGGTAAAGTAACGTCGATGGAGAAGGTAGGTAGCTTTGCTTGTAAGTGTCATCCATAGATCTAGAGTGACTCACTTACTGTATAACATGATATTCGGCCTGAATGCTTTGGAGTGTCGGTATGTTGGAAATGTCCGTATTTTATGTGACAATTTTTATAATTTGTATAGTGATGACAGAACTAGAGGGTTGGAAGTTTTGTAAGAATTGGGATGAAACAAAGCTATCAATGGTATATGTGATAAAATAATTTTAGGGATAGTTTTCGATTTTGACCAGGTTTTAGGAGAAAAACTATTCTGTATCTCTACAGTATATATCTGTGAAAGGTTCATAACTATTTGATTTATTAGTCAGATCAGCGGACATGAATTAATTTAAAAAAACCACCATAATAACTTGTGATCGGTTCAATAAAAGTGACAGATTTAAATTTGCATAAGCCTTAGTTAACTTCGCCCACATCTACTACATGTAGTGATGACGTCACGCAATTTGGTCTTTATACCTCCGCCTATATTTATATGTCCGTGGCCCTTCCTGTTGTAACAGGGAGTAAGCACTGGTTTGTTGTGGTGTTCGAAGGCGAACACATTTAAAAAGGGGAGAGTAGTGTGGCAGATTTTAACTGTGCATAGGGTTAAGGTCGCCTTCTAGCTTCGCGTTTCCTCTTAAGCTCACTGGTAGAGCGTCCGACTAGGAAGTCGTGGATCGCGGGTTCGATCCCCTGTGAAACATACTACTATCTTTTCTGTTACTGGGAAACTCTTAAGAGAGTACAAAAAATGAACGCTGAACATTTGTGTAGGCTTTCAATCGCTCCTAGCCGTCATCGGATATGTGCCATGAATAATAGATAGCTGATTTAAAACTAGAAAAAGCATTCAATGTGAAACGATCGCTTGAGCAATCATACATATCAATCAGTATATCCCTGTAATATCGGCTGTATTCGGTGACTCTCAACGGTGAGTGTGTACGCACTAAAGCCTTTTTAACGTGATTTCTATATACTTAGAACAATTGTTACACGTCAGATTGACATGTTTCCTTTCCCCAAAAAGGAGAAATGACAAATAATTACTATCTATCAGATACAGCCCAGTTTACATTGTTTATTTACACATGGGAAGTAGTTTAACAAACATTGTTCATCTCAGTTTGATGCTCTGTGCCATGTTAGGCATCAAGTGTTCCCGATGCTGTGGGCACCTCCGTACGATTTACTTACAGGAAGCTACACTGTATACTGTACGATTTCCTCTCAACGGCATTCACCTCACAGTCCAATATTGTATCCCGACTAATTATAGCTGATGCGTTCCAATAAGAGGTACACAATTTGAAGGTCATCACGAAGTTTAAAATATTACGATGTCAGGTAAAGAAAATATTTCATAATCTGGAAAGGTATTAGAAAAAAAATAATCCTGTCATTGTTATGTTAATAAAAATATTGCATAACAGATAACAAATCTGTGTGGCATCTCCTTATCTGTTATGAATAGCATGACTCTCTCAACAGTGTTATATTCTATCTCAGTTAGCACTCGTGGTTGTTTAAAGATGTCTTTTTGATGATATTCTCAAATATGAGGAAAATATTGAATTTAAAACATAATAAGAAAGGGTCATAATAAATACCTTTCGTATGCTTTTCAAGAAAAGTTCAATTCCCTGGTCACTACTGGTGTCTATGTTAGTATTCAAATTTACTATAAATACCAACAGAAATCAATTCAACAGCCCTGATGATACGTCATATATAGACTAATATAATCTTTCCACACCTTTGGGGAAAGACAGAAAATCCAAACCGAAAGAGAAAGATTCTCAAATTTCTTGCCCAAGGTATATACTCCTACGAACGATTATTTTNTTACCCTGACCGGAAGTGTCAAAATCTCTGTCTAATGGGGGAGACTATTTTTTTGTCCAACACTTTACAGGTGCTCTATATTATCTCAAACTTTACATCTGTTTATTTTGCAAGGAAAATGTTTCTTAATATCGATTTGATTATAGATTCATCTCTTTTAGTAGATAACATTGTAAACCTTTCCTTGTATTGTTTCAAAATGTTGATTTGTTTAGATACATATAAATTAAAAAAAAGTCAGAGCTTTACATCACTTTCATATCTTTTGATAATATTATGTATACAATATATAATAATAGTTATCAAAATCAAATATTTTTACAACGTTTTTGAAACAAGTTATATCAACTTATATTTATCAATTGGCTCATCTGTTAGCTCGCAGGATGTTTTAATATGGGATGAAAATGGAGTACCCGGAGAAAATCTTATTGGTCGGGCATGTGACCCCATAGCTTTTCACATTCGATCGTGGAATCGAACCCCCGGCCGCCTTGGTGTTATCCACTGATGATAAGAGTAATTAAGACAATATATATGGATGTGCTATCGATAAAAACAATTACACGTTAAGGCAATGTCTTGTAACGCATTACTCTTCAAGTGACATAGACAGAGTGTTTTACAGTATTTGAACACGCTTTGATAGGTCAGTAGGCGTCCATAAATATTTCTATAAATCGTACTTTTTCTTTGCGTTTGTGCAAACCAAACCTGAGCTAAAGTAGACATGCTGTAAATCCCATGATTGCGTCAGAATTGTTAATATGTCAACGTTTGTAAACAGTGCACCCTGTATCACAAGTGTACTGAATCACGTACAGAAAAATGTTTCGACGTCATTGTATTAAAGTATGTATTTTTTCATTGGATTTTAAGTCGTAGTTTTCTTGGATTATTTATCCTGCTTTGAAAGAAACGTATCGTAAGAATACATATTTCTATTGAAATCACAAATTAGTATTCGTGGATATGGAATTTGTGTATAGTGATTTTACATACAAACGTCTATAAAGCTTTCAAGGATAGAAACATTATTGGCAGGTCACACATACCAGGTACATGTATAGCATTTTGTTCACCTTTATCGTAGCAATAATACGTGCGTGTTTTTAAATATGGTAGCTTTTATCTCTAATGTATTCAATAAGATTTATCAGTGCCGAAATATGTATGCATCAAAGAAGACTTTCTACACAAACATGGTACGCATCGGTCTTGAAACGTTTGGACCCGTTTGATACGTAGAGTGTTTGATTAAAAAGTTATCTTTGATACAAATTTATTCTGTTAAATTTCTTTCTAATAAATCAGGTAAATTTATGTTTCCGTTTGCTGGTTGGTTTATTGAGTATGTGTGCTTTTCTTAATTTAAAATTATATGTTATGTCGCATACAGACGTGCTTAAAAAAAACTATAAATCTACATGTATATACATATATATTCAAATCCTAATTACGGAGATCATACATGTAATCGGTAATTTCACTTTTATAATTATTACTTAATGATCACATAGTTTGCTCATCAGAGGCTATCTAAACCACAGAGAGTTATCAGCAATATGAAGTATTAAACAGTTTTGTAGTTTAAAATCTGTTCAAGGTCGGTATTTAGCTTAATCTTAATCAGTAATTGATTCTTTTTACTTCAGATCTAATTTCAAAATACCAATATATTAGTTTACATGTTTTTAAACACACATGACTATTTTACATAATTATTTACATTCCCGTGGCTATTCCAGGTATACTTACACACACATGGTTATTTTACATATTCTTATACGCAAGCGGCAATTTTATATAAGTTTGAACACATGAAGCTGTTTCACATATTCTTATACACGCGTTGGTATTTATATATGCTTACAAACACGCTATTATATTCATACACCTACATATACATTCACATTAGCACACATAAATCTGTACATATGCATACAAATATTTGTTTATTTTACATGTATTTACACACGTGTGGTCATTTCACATATGCTTACAAACAAGTTTTACTTCATTTGTATTTACGAACAAGAAGCTATTTGATATATACTTGTATACATATGATAAATAAGTTGGTAGTGTTACAATGTACATTTGTCTACCCATAACAATATGAAATAAACATCCTTTATTGTTTGCATTATTTGCAGAACTTCACTGCGGCAGCTACCGGTGGCGATTTCGAAATGATACGCATGGATAGAGATAATGGCCATATCCTATTGGATGAGACAGTTGGTCTTAAAGATGAAAAAGTTGAGGTAAGCGATCATGAAAAACGAAGTTACCGTTTTAAGTTGAATTAAATATTTTACTGGCTGTATCTGATTTATTGTTACTTGCTTTGGAACTCAAATCAAATATGAAAAAAACACCAATACCAAACAAAAATTGTACTTCTGGTTTTTAACTATCTCAATATCGTCGTTTGAGTATCCAAATACACATATTGCATTTAAGAATATCGAATGAATTTAGAAAAAAGAAACTGAATTAGCCAAAAAAGTTAAATTGTGTCGTAAAATAATGTTTAAACCACACTACTTGCTCAACCTTCAATATGTTACGAATTCTATTGAACATTTTTCAAAAGATGTGCTGTGACAACACTAAACCAGAAACAATCATTAAGCATTATCTTTTTTATATATTTGTTTCAGAAAATGTCCTGCCGAAGAATGTGTTCTTTTTTTACTATCATTCCAATGGTTTTAGGAGTTATCGCCCTTGTGATCGTCGGGATATTATATCTACCGGAACCAACCAATCCTCCACCGCCAAAAAGTACGAAATGTTTTTATATATACGAAAACAGTATTTGCCTTTGCCTCATCTGTAACTCCCTAAGGCATTATTATCTTTCACTTGGGTAATATATTAAGCAGGTATTCACTGTATGAAATATATTTATAGTTTCAATTTCTATCCGAAATAAGATGAAATACCAATATTTTTATCAAAAAATGTTCTTTGGTTAGGATTAAAAGGAGAGTAACCGGCGTTAATATAGCGATTTTTTTTTGCGAAAGTCTACCATTTGATGATCACATAACCAGGATAAAGACCAAATCTAAATTTCTAAGATCAATACTATTGTCCACCCTTCAACATTACCACGATACCAAAATATGAATCTATTTCCCGTTACAATCAAAGGTTTAAGACCCATTTCAAGTTACTATATAGGTCATACTCCCATGTCCAAATCCCACCTAACAAAGAAATTGATCCTTATTTACATACTACTGAACAAAGTTGTAGACAATGCAATGTGCAGAGTAATATTGTGAAATTTCATGGTACGATTTCGAGTTATAAATGTATGTTGTAGAAAAGTCGCGCTTCCGCTAAATTTATGTGTACACATTAATACGTTATCAACCAAATGTAAATATAAATGTTTCTATATTCATGCATTTCCCTCAATAACTCCGATAAAGATTTGACAAATAGAATAATTAAAATCATATTTAAAATGCGTCAAACATGACTAGTTTTAACTCTTCCTTATTTGTGATTTTACTTAAATAATATTGATTTACATGTAATTATTGCATTTTTTGGAGAAAAGATATTAAAAAACCCACCAAAACCCCCAGTGAATTATTAAATTAAAACAGCGATGTACATTGTAGACTTATTTATGTTCAAAATTCTAAAATATCATTTCCAATTAGAATTACGTGTACAGTAATAGTGATATGAACAATGTATATCAGTATCAATTTACATATCTAATAAGAAAAGTTGCATAGTTACTGGTTATGCGGCCGTAAATGTGATTTGACTATATGTATCATGTGAGTAAATTGTATGTATATAAAACCATACTTAACCTATTTGTATTTAGTTCTGTTTTAATTTAAAGTATGAACCTAATTTTTTCAAATTCTTAATTTCCGGTGACTAGTTCTCGAACCATTGCCATTCTGTGATGGATCTATTTCCCCAAGTGCTTCCGCTTCTGCAGAGTCACAATGTCCACAAGTCGCAGCCAGTGTTGCCTTTGACGTTTCCAAAGTCAGATTATCCTTTCCTGGAAACAAAACAATAGTTAATGCAAGTGTTCATCTACGGAATTCCATCAACATCACTTTGGCCGGATTATGGACTATCAGTTGGTCATCGGATACACAAAAACTGACGGTGTCACCAATTCTGGGAGCTTTGACTTGTAACATGGAAGGGGTATATCTTTTTGAATATCTCAACAGTTCAAACGGCCTTGAATACTACCAGACATTCTCACTTACGTATTTAGGTAAGTATATAAATATTCATTACTTTTGTCTCTTACATGTAAAATGTAAAAAGTAATGTGTACCAATCAATATATAATTACTAGACACGATTATAAAGTCTTACACATATGCATGGAATAGGTTAAAATTTAACATTATCATGATATTCGGAATGCACCTATTGTATCGTATTCATTCGTAATTTACACATTGTTAAATTGTAACAAAACAACGCGTTGATGCATTGGCGTACTCACAATATATGCATTAGGAAATAAGAAACTTCAAACAGCACAATCATAGTAAAGCGTAATATTTTAATCGCCAAAACCACTTAAAATTACTTCTAAAATATGAACGTTTACAGTTAAATAATATAATAATAATAATACATGTAAATTTTACAATCCTCATTTAATGCGATAAAATATCTTATACAATGTATCTGTTATCAGAACTTTACAGTTGACAATGATAAAAAGTATAATCAAAGAAACGAAACATCTATCTATTTTAAAGCTCAAACTATTTTTTAAGGAGCATCCGTCATGCAAATAATTTAAAATCAAGCAATTCCCTTGAACCTAAAACATTAGTTAGACTGAGTAGTTATATGCAATTGATTATCGTTTGACTAAACGTTTGCAGGCTTGGGCTACGTATTGTTACATGCACGTCTTCATTGTAACTATCATAGTATACATTTGTGAGATGTTTAAAACTTTTCCTCAAGAAGTACTACGAATATATAGTTTACCCCGGAAAAGCTGCGATTAGCACTTTTATTACCAGACCAAGATTTGATCTGTTTACATAATTAACAAAAGTCCAATGTTTTACATGACCTAGTAAAATATACATTAATATTGATTAATAATAAAATGTAAACTTGGTAAAGGGCAACACGTAGTGAATCGTCAAATAAATTGTCATGACATTTTTTTAAGTCAATTTATGTTCGTTATGAAGTTCTGGGCGTAGAGCTGTATTTATATTCAAAATGTCTGTAACAAATCCTCATGTTTGATCATTTACAGGTAATTTGGAGGATGTGCGCGTATCTGTTCAACCATATTTGGGAGCAAATGGCGTTAGCAAATCAGTATATCTCTCGTGTTCTATGAAAACTGGATGTCACCATGGTGTTATCGTACCGGAACTTAAAAAGGGAGAAGATACTTTATTTCTTGATGATGTATCTTGTACCTACACATTCAATATTTCTGAAGGAGGAGAGGTTGTTTGTACAACGGTTATCGACGCAGATGTTTGGGTTTCAAAAGATGAAGTCATATGTTCCCTGAAGCCAGATGACGGGGTGCACCAACTAGTCCAGGATGGACGACTGAACACTAGTAGCGCTGATCTCACAAGTAAGTCATAAGAATTGCACTCGTTCTTTTGAACGACAACATATCAATATAATTTCTGTATTTTTTCTGGTAATGCCGTCCCTTATTTTCACCTACCTTAGTCCCAAATATTTAAAAACAGATCACACAGAAGAAGCCTCTCGAGTCGATGTGAGCTAAAAGGTTCGACCTTAAAAAGGGAAATCATATGTGTTGTTCAATTAATCAATAGATGATGATGAACAATTTTAGGCATGGAAATAAAAATAATTTTCTAAATATTTTGAAAAGTCATAGTTATGTTTGTTCTAGGGAAGTAATGCGTTAATCTGACGAAAATTGAGATGAAATATAAACGAAAAAGAGACGAAAAATTTACATGTTGTTTTCAAGAATTGATCCGTATATATATCTTTTCATCATTCAACAAAAAAAGATGCTATGCATAAATGTTATGAAAATGTTTCCTTTAGACAAACGTTTTCACATTTTAAAAATTGAACTTCCATAGCGAAAATCAGAGAAGTGAAACCTCTCAGAGTGAATCCCCTTGGCCATGAGCAAAAACATCTTTTATCAACTGAACCATATCTATGACATTGCAATAGATTTGATAAATCATTTTTGAAAAGAAAACCCACATCTTGTTGAATTTTGGAACTTTCACCAAAGAAGTAATAAGGATAACAAAACAAAAAGATATAATTTAAAAAAATCAACGGCAGTGTTCTGCGAGTAAAAATGACAACAGAGCCAGACTTGGATTTGAACCGTTGACTTCTAATTGTGTTACGGTCAACTTGACCAATTGAGCTTTCTGATATGCTGCAGTTGACTAGCCAAGTTCTTCTACTGCTGTGTCTAAAACGTAATTAAAGGGAAGTAACTGTATGAAAAATTACAGTGGAATTCTATAGTATTTTGCATTTCAGTTAGTCAGGGTTTTACAAATATTGGTGTTATAATCGGCTTAATATTTGTTTTCAAGAGCAACAGGTTTCTATGAATCAAGACCAAGTAATATATAATAACAAATTGTGTACGATTGTCATGTCAGATTATTGTTCTGCGGTATCCTTCACGATCGGCAAGCCTGGGTACATCAACTGCAAGAAGAGAATACATGGAGATGTGAATATCGCTCTGGAGAGGAAGGGTTACTACTTTGGTGACTGGACAACGTTGTTGACCATTTCTGGCGAAGGAAGCGGGAAAGCCCTCAATGATCGCCTAATGTTTACTGCAATGAAAAATGGAGATATTATGGAGATCAATATTACTATATCGGAGGTCCATTGCGGTGATAAAGGACATCTGGCCTTAAACTATTCAGACGGCTCGCGCACCAACATCGAAGTCAATGCCATATCAGGTAAAGTATCGAACACGGTAGATCAATATATCAATAATCATTTTAATATGCCAGGATAGCATTAAGGATGTCGATCTAAATATGAGCGAAAAGCAAGGTAATCAGAAGGAACCAATGTGGTCGAGAGAGGTTGCCATGTAAACTTGCATCTTCAAAAGTTACATTGGAGAATTGAACTCCAGTCTTATTTGTAGAAGGTGAAAGCTTCATATTTTACGCCATCGGACCGCTGAATTTTTTGTTCATCTAACCGGTTTTAATACAAACACGTCTAGTGATTCTTAGTTTCTTTGTTTGGATTTCTGCATCATCATCAAAAGAGATATTTCCTTTCTATGTATTTCTTGTAATTGTTAACTTTGCAATAGCAGCTCAATCTTTTGCATCAATTATAGGACAGTGTTTATACCATGTTTATATGTGAGAGAGTATGTTCATTTCACATTTTATATTGAGGATCACGTGAAATATGATATAATGTTCTCTGTGTCAGAGGTGCCATCAAGTTGTTCCGGATCTGAGAATAGATCACTTCACGCTGACAACAACTTTATAATATTCTGCGCATGGTGTCCTGGTCATGACGTCGAAGAAGTTCTCGTGAACCATACCAAGACGGAAAACGGCGTTGGAACAATGCTACCATCGTTTCCAATCACATTTTATGTGGATTCTAAGACGGAACATAAAGAACAGAATTTGACAATAAAATTTACCCAGCAGTATGGTGTGATGAGAGTGGATATCACCCGATTAAAAGGAGTTGGCTGTAACTATGGAGGCGATTACTCCATAACTCTCCGCTCACCACGAGGGTCGTCAAACAGAAACATACATGTTAACATCACAAGTAAGTATTACAGTGTATTATTCCACACCTATTTAATCTCACTGTAACAATACAGTCCATATTATGAAAAGTTGGATCACTGAAAGGAGTTCTATAGGGAAGATTATATCATATACCTGGGTCCGAACAACATGTTATCAATTGCAATCTACAGGCAAAACTGGAGAAGTATAACTCAAACGGGCTCCATATATTTGATGATATGTGTCACTTTGCTAATGTCTGTTCACGTCGGCGTTTTTTCCGTCATTGATTTTCAAACATGGTGTTCAGACAGCAGATTACATAATGTTTTATACAGGTAATAATAGACATGTCACTCTTTAGCAAACATCGCATTTAACATTAGTTTTTGTATGGTGACCCACACATATACACGTGCGTTACATGTGACCATGTGTATGAATTCATCAACAATATAGTCATGCCATCTTCAAAGTGAGATGAAGACATTATCTTTCTTTATTCCTAATAGACAACCTATTGCGACGTCATAGTAATACTTAAAAAATGGAGAAATAAAGTTCGTTTTTAATGGAAAATGATATACTCTCTGGGTTTGATAATAGTCTCAGGTATCACATGCTGATAAGGACACACTTACCCTTAACATGGCAATGTCGTGTTTTTTTATAGGAATTCATACTGTCGTTTGCTATATTGTTTTGTGTTCCCCCGAGTAACGTTGCATGGTCGTCTCTATTGTGTTGGTGCTATGGTTTAATATCAATTTAAATGCATCTTAAACTGTGATCAAAGTGTTATATGCGATACATTTCAAAAACAAGACATGATTATAGATATTTGTACATGAAATCTTTTAAACATGTCTCTGATAACTTTATCAAGGTGTCTTTCTCAATTGCTATAGGTTTCATTACTTCCAGCCAAATGGTCAAGTTTTTTGGAAAGTATAATTCGCGCGTGAAGCGATGTTACCTGGCGTGACGTCATTATCTTTCTCCTGATGATTGATATAGCCATTCATAAAAATTGATTGATTGATATTTATTAGAATATGTGAATACAATAAGCGTTAATTAAAATTAAGATGAAAAGATTTTACGTTTTGGCGGATACGAACAATTTATTCCATTTCCATATTTTGTGAGATACATAGGCCTTCATTGATTTGTATATTTTTTTTTCAGTCCCCCAAAGTCTGTATACGTATTCCATGACCGACACTCCTGTGATAGCCGGAAGAGATCTAGATGTTGAATTCAAGGGATTCATGGGTTGTTCTGTGTCTAATGTCATTGCAAAGCAGGACGGTGTTTCACTTCTGGCGAGCGCAGTGACGGTAAGGCTATTTCCCCTACGAAATCCGTTCGTTTGGCATATTTTAAAAGGTTCACGTTGTCAACGAAGTAGCAAACTTAAATAGTCCCATTGTCGCGTATACGGTACAAAATGTCTGTCGATAATTACATATTATAGTTTATTCTGTGTCACGGCTTACGATACACGGTTACACAACCATAACAAATTTGAATTTTCAATATCCTTTTAAATCACTATTGTAAACAGGTATAGAAACATGCAGTTCTTAACGAATTTTATTAAAAGAATGTTTCGATATGCATTTTGTTACGCATTGTAATTTACAGAAGACATATTCTTAACATTGTCCTCACAGCATAGATTACTAGTTTTTAGGTTGCTGACGAGGACATCAGGGATGCACTAGCGTTCAAGATCGTTTGGTCATATAAACCGGTGGAGCTTGCCTTACATACCACAGTTATCAATGCATCCATGTCATTTCTTCCACTGGGAGATACAACTCGTAGTTACACTGAATCTAAGAGGTTTGATGTACTAGAAGGTGAGACCGGTTATACTACTTCGACACTCTTGTGAATCACACCAATAATGATTTTGGTACTATACTTGGGACAATATTTCAATTTCGTATATTACTAAAATTGTCATTCTATTGAAGAAAAAAATCCTTAAATGTATTCTCTATAATACAGTTACAGTTGTACCATTTTTTATTTTATTATATTTATTCTTTAGATATAAATATCTTATGTTGAAATCGGATTAGATTTCAGAAAGTTTTATCTTCTGTGTACTTCTACTGTACAGATGATGGAAACAAATGCGGCATCTTTCAAGCGATCTAATACCAACAGTATTCTATAGTGTTGTTTTGTTTATTTCAGATTCCTATTGTGATAACTTTGCATCGTGTAACGTCGCACACCCGTCCGTCTTCGGCCTGTACATTGCGTGTAACTCTGCTAGTCTTATTCAAGCAGTGAACAAATGTCCAGCTGGCCTGAGTCTTATCTACCCGGATCCAAACAACTGCTTAGGACAATGTGGATAACGTACATGTGTTTATTCGAGTGACCACTTTTCGCAGTATCATTATTTTAGGTTGTTTTTTTAACGTTATTCACCCGTTTAACCATACCCTATATTTTTGTGGAACGCTAGCGGTACCATATATATTGAGCACAATTGTCAACCTGGATTATTTCCAGATCCAGCCAACTGCCTAGGACACATGAAATATAGTGATTTGAATTGAATGTTTGTTTTTAAATTTTGTTGTTGTTGTTAAATCAAAAATCAAGAGCACTTCTTTCACTTAATGCTTAGCTGAATGTGCTACTTGTGTGTTTCTGATATTGAAGCTGAAATTTCAGTTTTGTTTAGTGTTCAAGTCGAATATAGCGTGTAATATATCTTAACTAATACATCTAGAACCCTTAAAATAATGTACTCCTCTAGATCCCAAAATACATCGATTCTATGAGTAGGCTTCGGAAAGAACAAACACGTACACATATATTATTACTTTTTGGGCACAGTTGAGATAGAATGCCTTATATATCTTGTTAATGAAATCCAGTTACAGATATATTTTCTTCTGAAAACTTTATGTATTTATTTATTTGTGGTTAAAGTTTCCATAGTTGTAAAAATGTTCAATGTATATATGTAAGTAAATACTACTTTCGATTAGTGATTTATATTTTTTTTATGAATGTACATTTATTGTAAACTCGTCATTGTTTTACTACACGAAATTGACCAATCATATTTCGACCCATCCATCTTCCCTTAATGACAATCGTGTTGACAAGCATATAATAATATTTTGAGTTGTCAAATTAATATAAATACTTAAAATGAAATACACGAGGGATTCCTTACCTAATGCACTCAAAACAAAGGCAAAACACATGAGAAGTGTTGCGTTTATTGCATGATATCACTTTCCCTTAGCATTGGTTTAGATATTGGTAGTGCAAGTTAAACAGGGTACAGTATGTTGGTTGACTAGGAAGTAACGTTGGTTAGGACTGAAATATAATGACCTGAGGTCAAGGGTTCGATATCCTGGTCTGACCCTTTTGGTATTTTTTATACTGGGAAAACTGTTGTTGAATGTTTATGCTTATTTCACCTTTATCATTTATCATGAGAGTTCCAAAATGTATGGCTTTCATTTCATAAATGATTAAGCAAGCTACATAAAGTCATACAAGAAAACAAGTTTTAAAATGAAAATTGAGTTTTTGGCAGTGGCGTTGGAATCTCTTAATTGAATACAATGTTTATGGTACATGTATACACATTGTTCTCGTGTTTTATTTTTGTAAAGTGCAGAGTAACATTTTTTTTTAGTTTTATTCCATTTTTTTCTGATACATTAAGAATCAATATTTGATATCACTCATGGCTCGTTCGCTTCATTTCTCCCTGATCATCATAATGCAACTGAAATTCTGGGAAGAATATGCTTGATTTGTTGTTTAAATATCTGTAGATCGAGGTTATAATTAGATATATGAAAAGTGATCAATATCTTATTTCATTATTAACATTATATCCGATATGATAAAATATACTACAGTATACAGAGTTTCCTTTGCTTCCCCCTTTTTAATATATCCGTAATTAACGGATATTTTCATACATGTATATAGTGCTATTTCGTAAAAGACAAAGAGAAACATTTCGCGGAAAATTGGTCAGAGTTTAAACTTTGGCTTTGGACGGGTTTGCACCGAAGACTATTTATATCATAGAATGTATCATTGTGTTTTACCAAATGACATATAAATGAACAATGCCACGCATGATACATTAAATATAAAAGGACGGTATAGATGTATAAAATTGAAATTGATAAATATGAATATTTTTGTTATAAGTATACATTTTTAATGAAACGTTTACAGACAAACATAGAAAGGAATAAATTTATTGACGGATTGATATTTGAAATATTCCCGGACACTGTATTCTGAATATTTTAAGAAATATTTCATTCTTATAACCTCGTACCAATGACAAATGTATCATGCTTGGTTACTAACTTATGTTTTATTATTATTTGTATTGGAAATATGAAACCATAACATATTTTTGATGTCGAATCGACAAAATGAACATTGACTGCTCTTTTCAGAGGGTATCGGCTCGGAAAACGTCACATCTTTTGTTGCGCAATCCATTGATAATAGATCCCACAATCAACAGATCCCCAGCATATATTTAGTGGACCTTGAGGAATAAAATATTGCAAAACGATGGCAAAAAATTAATGCTTTGCGTTTTTGGAAGTTTGGTAGGTTTTTGTAAAAATATTGATGTTAAATTTTACCAAATATTACAGCTTTATAGATACTTTACGGGTATCATGTTTAATATTTTCCCCAATCAACTGAAGGACGAATTAGATTCCAAGTATGTGGTGCATATCGACAAAGGATGTCATTCATCTCTGGTAACTGAACTGGTGTATTCCTAATTTCTTTTAGAATAAAACGGCTCTTGAAGTGGATAAGTTTACCAAGACCTACAATACTGAGGTGGCCTAGTAAGATGAGAGAATGTAGAATGTTAAAGCCGAACTATTTTGTCGCCAAAGCGTCCTGCTTCCTTACTGAGGTTTGGCACGGAAAAATGTGTGTTTTATGACACGTTTTGAGCTTCCATGTATATTATGATTCACCGTCAGTGTTTTTATCAAAACAATGTAGAATATTTTTCTCATTTATATTAAATAATATGTAAGACGACGGGTTATGTATACCACAAATCAATCAATGAAGCACTGTCCAGTATTTTCCAGAAGCGTGCGGTTGGCTTAATGTCATTTTAAAAATAAAAATACTTCTTAGGCAATAAGTAATTAATCTTACAGCACCATGCAAAAAGTATTCATAATTGTCCATTTAACTCGATATTGCATTAATTTTTTTTTGTTTAATTACGCCATTGCCCAAAAATGCATCTGATAGAAAAACCGAACTACAAGATTTCTGTTAAAGCAATATTTATATGAGCTTTCGTCAGATGAAGTGTAATACACCATGGGTTAGTTTAATAGGTTTTCTGTGACTCATCAGTGACTATGATTATGGACAGTTGCAAGGGAGTTTATCATAGAGTGATCACATTCAGTATTAACAGTGATTTATTCTATTTTTGTTAATTGTAATTTGCTATATAATAAAAGATGATAAAACGATATGAATAAATTGTTTTGTTATTTGTGTATTTGTTTTCAATGTTGCATGTGGTGCTTGTTTTAACCTTTTGAAAATGTTTTGCTTTGAATGATATTGAGGGGTGAACGGGGAATCTATTGTGTTATGAGTATGAAACGAATGAGTGTTTGAACGTGCCTTAAGTGAGTACTGTAGCTTTGCCTAAATCTAAGAATGTTTCCTCGTGTTTTAAGGTCTGAGGTCATGGGGATATTTTTTTCTTATTCGGTCTGTCCGTCTGTCCGTCTACAAATTTTGTTCCTGGCTGATAATTTTGGTATTAATTTACCAATATACATGACACTTGGTCAAGATGTTCAGTTCATAAAAATACACACTGAAGTAAAAAGTTAAGGTCAAAGGTAAAGGTCAAAGTTTGCATCTTTTCACTGATGAACATTTTGTTATGACATGATAAAGCAAAGTTGATTAGAACTAAATAATTAGTCATTTTACCAAAGGTCAAAGTCACTTGATCAAAGGTCGAGGTCAAAGTTTGTATCTTTTCATTGATGAACATTTTGTTATGACATTGTAGCAGTGGTGGATTTTGTAGATTAAACATCAACAAACACTGTGAGAGTTCTTCACGATTTATTGTGCGTAGTTCCCATTCCTTAGACATAAATGATTAAACCCTGCAATTATATAATAGTTACATTTCAGATATATGTATGGGGTCTCCAACTCATTCACAACGCACACTGTGAAGCGTAGTTAAGTTATCTTGAGATGTTACATGTAAGATTATAGTTCTATAAATTATAAAAGTTATATTACATCTAGATTTACATTATATTTACTGATATTTATACACATGTAATATTGAACATATGATGTAAATCTTATCTTAGCTCAGTATTTATTGATACGGAGGTTACTTAATAAATAGACAAAGAGTACAATAAAATACATTCATCAATACATTACTATAAGTTTAAAATAGAAAACTGTACCTATTTGTGGAACAGGGCCATTTGAAATCGTACGGAATTATCCGTGGTTATTACGTGTACTCGTAATTTCTGTATGACAAAGAAACACGTATATATAAAATACAAGTAAAATAACGCAGTATATATATACCGTACAGCTAATAACGAATCAATAATTAACTAGTATGATCGTATCTATCAATTTGACAATATAAATGGAAGCAGTACAATACTTTCTTACCAGTGTCCTGTCTTGTCTGCTTCGTCAAGACGTCATGTAGTCTCATATAAATATCGCGCCAAAACCACCGGTCACACAAAGAATACAAAGAAACCCTTGACCATTGGCTAACCCAAGAGGTGAGAACGGGATAACTTACAAAACTGACCAATGATAAATATATATATATAACCAAACAAATCCAAGAGGCCAAAATAAGAAAATAACTATACCACAATATGAAGATCGCTATTACTGTATCAGAACATATATATATACCGTAATATTATAAATATAGATATCACAAATATCGTCTCTGCCACAACATTATGAAGCAAAGTTTGTCGGAATTTAACAAGAACTCAACTGACTTAAGGTCAAGGTCACTGGGTCAATGTCAAGGTAAAATATTGTATCTTTTTACTGATGATTTTTTTATGTTATTATGAAGCAAATTGTCAAATGACCAAAGGTCCAAGTTAAGGGGTCCAAAGGTTCAAGATCAAGATCAAGGTCAAGTTTTGTATTTTCCACTGATGAACATTTTGTTATGATATTATGAAGCAAAGTTGGTCGGAATTAAAGAATAAGTCAACTGACCAAATTGACCAAATTTCAAGGTCACTGGGTTAAAGGTCAAGGTCATTTGGGTCCAAAGGTCAAAGACAAAGTGGATATCTGACTTTGATCCTTGCTCATGATGGGGGAGGTATTCAAGGTGAAATAAAACAAATCAAAGCTAACAAATGAGTGTTGCACCAGCATTTAAATTTCGGTTAGCCCAGCAAATATGGAGGTGGAAGGAAACACGACTCACATCATAGTACATGTAGAATGTATATTTTGCTTCCTTCCAAATGTCAAATGTCAAGCTCAGCTATATTGGTAGATTGCTTCTTGATGATTGTGGGGGTTATATTGCCACAAGACGGGACCCTTACTGACCTGTCAGTGTTCTAGTCACAATTTGTTTGTGTATTATGTAGTCGAAGGATACGAGTCGTGTAATTGTTCTACGTGTTTAGAAGACTGTGACTGAGCTTGTGTTGATTTTGTTGTTGTTAAAGTAACAACCTTTTTTGTACATTGTACTTTTTGTTTTCTGTTTAAATTATGCTCTTTGTTTAGTTTTATCATCAGACTAGGCTAAAGCTATTCGTTCTATGTTCTGTTTAGCAATTACATGTTTTGCATGTCCTTTGATAGCAGATAAATTCATTTTCAAAATGCTTTCCTAAAAAGCCTATTGATTTATTGGTGTTTGATGTGATGTCCTTTTCGTCTTCCTTTAATTTAAAGTTGTTTTGTGTTGTAAGTCTTTGATATTTACGTGAGTGGATTGATTCTAATTTGATGTGTGGTCGTAAAGTGTATATTTGCGTTTACTTTGCTTGTGTTTTGGCGATATCTTGTGTAGGGTGCAGTAGGGCGAATTTACAAGAGCAAGTCATCTTCCCATTTGCTAGATGCAGTTAAGTCTTATGATGTGAAATGTAATGAGTAATGAAATGCGTGTGTATGTGCTCTTTGTTATATCCTCCATGTAGTGGGTGGGGGTAAAAGTAATAGCTTTGTCAGTACACGTGCTTTGTTGTATGCGTCCGTGCATCTGTGCGACTGTCCATCCGAAATTAAGAGCTTATTTACAACATTATCTCATTAACTCCTGAATACTTTTAATACACATTTACATCATAGTGTGGTGATAACAATTGCTACGCCTGCATAGATTTTAGTGTTTATCAGTCAAGAGTCGAAGGGTCCAAAGTCACGGTCAAGTATCACACTTGAAGTAAACAAGTGAAAAATATATCTAAATCATCCATTAACTAATTTAGCTTATACGCTCTATTTACACAATTGAATGGAACTGTCAAGTTTTACACCCGATAACAATTTGGTAGTCATCAGTTAAGTTGAATTGGTCAAAGTTCACGGTTAAAGCATCCGTCTGTAGTAATATCTCATGAACCACAGAAAACGTTCAGTTTATAATTACATCATAGTATGGTAGCATCAATTTATGTACACGATCAAATTTGTGGGGTTATTGGTCATGGTAAAATAGTTAAAGGACACAGGTGATATGCCGCACTTGACAACAATTGAAGTAAAAAACTGGAATACACAAACAAGTCTACTTGTTACAAGCTATGTCTTATAAATATTTTTATATTGGTTGAGCAGGAAAAGGGTGAAGGGGTTTGGGACATTTCTATCATACATGTAGTTGCCACTCGCTCTTTTTATCTACTTATTATTGATTGTTTTACAGCGTATGGTGTCATGTGCAAAACAGCCTAAGTGTGCTATGTATTATAGAAGCTCGTTGTTGTACATGAAAAATGACAGATAGGTTCCTTTATAGCACTCCAATTGTTAAAGGTGTTTTGTTTGAGTGCATTAATTCTACCCTGAAACCATTATCAGTACCACATGTCTGGCCCCATATTGCATGGTTACGCATAGCAACAAATATTGTTTACTTCCGGTAGAAGTTGTTGCCGACAGAGGACATGGACCATATATATGCAAACCACACTGAAAATGGGGAAAAGATCAAAGATTTTCTAGCGTCCTGAAAACTTGATTAAGAAGGTATTATAATATCGATCGAAGCAAGCAGTGACGGTGGTTTTGGCCATTGTATAGGAGCAATAGAAACCACACTTGGTAATAAGGCAATCCAAAAACCGGCTATTGCTGATATTGAAACAGGAGAATTTGTGATGCATCTGATTGACTCATAATAACTCATCAAACATTGATAGTTTAGGCCTCATTGACTTAGATCTGGAGTCTTCAGTGTTTGTTCTGGTCAGCTCAATCCGTTCTTGCTATGCCCGACGTTTTGGTTTTGCCATCTCCACAATTGCCTGAAGCTTTAATTTCTCCATCTCAAACTGTCGTGCTATCTCTATTTCTCTGCGTGCAGCCTCATCTCTTGCCTCTGATCTATCTCGAGCCCTGTCTTCCCTTGCTAGATATTCGTGTTTCTTTGTCGCTACAATGTTGTGTAACTACTCGTTTTTTAGCCCCACTCTTTATCCATAAGTTAACCGTTTGTCATAATCCATGATTTTATTTCCAGTTACGTATGCCCTATAAGAATGAACAATAAAAATATATGTGGGTACCAACCCAATGACAATGTATCTCAAAATAGTTCAATCCTAAGCCGTTTAGTAATATCAGTTCTCATCTGTCTGAATACCACTATATATGTGTGCCTGTATATCATGCACACTTCCTGGTATATTATAACCAACCTGCCTGCTTATAATATAATATGCTGAAATGAAGCTCTCTAATTACTCAATAGTAAAACTACTAGTAAACTACATACCGCCTATTTTCAATAATAGGTCAACCACTGGTACAGTATTACAGACTTAATACCAGAACTAGTAACTCACTATTCTGTATTACAGCACAGTAACTCTATGTGACAACTGATCTATCCTAAATACTCAATTTTAGAAAACAGTTTCACAATTTCACAAATTAAGCTTGTGAGAATCTAGAACATCTATTAAGGTGCCCCACCTATTCTGTAGTACTGATTGATTGATTGATTGATAGATTTTACATCCGCTTCACTACCGAGTAGTTCGGTTATCCAGCAGACAAAATTCTGTAGTACAGAAAAACAGCCTATAATTAGTATTTTTTTCTAAAATGTATCCTGCGATACAGCATGACGTTGAATGTAACAACCAAACTAACTTGTCGTACAGAATAACAGTCTATATTCTAGTATAGCACCTTACCTACTCCTCTATACACATATATGGAATAACAGTGACTAGGAATAGAGACCCGACCCAAGATACACAATATGGATTGGTTACACCCTACAACATTCCTTATACACTGCCTTCATGATGTGATGATTGTGATCCTACACGAGCACATCTACGCAAAATATCAGTTTCTGTTTGTAACAACTTATTGTTTACATTTATCGAATGCACTGTTTCAAATGCACATGTCAATACACAGTACTAACAGCCAATATAATTTTCTCAAATTTAGAGTTTTATCCCCTGAAAATATGGTCTTTCGGGATCTTTTCTTTGGTAGCAGTGATTTCGCTAAATTTGTGGAGAAATAACAAAAGGCGTTCACGTTGACTAATACAAATTTTATATAATCAACAACATAATTAGTACATCATAGCCATAACAATACAAGACGCGTGTGTGTGGCGCAAACTACAAACTCGCACACAAATGTCACAACGACCCACGGGATCCAACGCGTAAAACACAGACAGTCAATCACGGGTATCACACATAACACACAGTTCTTTGGACGTGGTAAACGTACTGGCTTTACTTTTCACTTGTGTTCCCGCATCCTAGGAAATTAGGAGTTTAACCATGTTCACCATGTTAACCGTCTTCTGTCCGGTCTTCCCGCTCTCTCCCCGACCCAAACTGAATTCCTTTTCTATCTCCAACTCTAATATTAAATTCATGTTAAAGAGAAGTTTTGAACGCGCACACACACCTTATTCATATTAATCCAATACACACATAGTTATCTTGACACAGAATGATTGCCGGAACATGAATTTAAGTTGAAATCCGTTCATTCTATGCATGCATTATGATGATCATGGAAAAATGAAGCTTGCGACCTGTGAATGATATTTAATTTTATCAGAAAAAATGAAATAAAACTGCAACGTTTCACCACTCTACCCTTTACAAAAATAATGTATATGATTAAGAGATCCTAATAACACTGCCAAAAACTATCTTTTCATTTAATGTTTGTTTTCCTGTATGACTATATATATATGTAGCTTAGTAAATCATTTCTGAGAAGAAAAAACATACCATTTAGAACTCTCATGATAAATGATGAAGATTAAATAAGCAAAAAAATAAACCAAAAAACAACAACAAACGAACAGTGTTTCGAGTATAAAATCCAAATAGATTTGACTAGGATTTCGAACCCTCGATCTCAGATCATTATATGTTCGTCCTAACCAACTGGGCCACCCAATCAACTTTTGTACCCAGGCCAACTTGCACAACAATTATATCCAAACTAAAATTAAGGGAAAGTTACATTATGTTATTAAAGCTACATTTCTTATGTGTTTTGCCTTTGTTTTACGTGCATTAGGTCAGGGATCCCGTGTATATTTCATTTGTGAATCGACCTTTCAGTATTCATATAACTTGACAACTCAATACATCATAACATGCTTTGCCAACTTTTTCGTCATTAAAGAAAAAATGATCGGTCTAAATGCGAGTGAAATTAGGATAAACCGATTTCGTGTATCGGAACAATGACGAGTTTATTAATGTACATCAATAAATAGTTAATCAATACTGATAAGTGGTATTGACTAACCTATATACATTGAACATTTTACAACCTTGAACAATTTAACCACAAATGAATAATTACATAAAATGTTCAGAAGAAAATGCATCTGTAACAGGATTTTGTAAACAATATGTATCGCGTATTCTATCTGAACTGTGCCCAAAATGTAGGATAACATTTGTACGTGTTTGTTCTTTCCGTAGCCTACTCATAGAATCGATATATTTGGATCTAGAGGAGTAACTTATTTAAAAGAGTTCTAGATGTATAGGTTAAGACATATTACACGCTATATTCGACTTGAACACTAAACAAAACTGAAAGTTCAGCTTCAATATCAGAAACACACAAGTAGCACATTCAGCTAAGTATTAAGTGAAATAAGTGCTTTTGATTTTTGATTTAACAACAACAACAAAATTTAAAAACATTCAATTCAAATCACTATATCTCATGTGTCCTAGGCAGATGACTGGATCTGGAAACAATCCAGGTTGACAATTGTGCTCAATATATATGGTACCGCTAGCGTTACACAAAAATAAAGGGTATGGTTAAACGGGTAAATAACGTTAAAAAAAACCTAAAATAATGATACTGCGAAAAGTGGTCACTCGGATAAACACATGTACGTTATCCACATTGTCCTAAGCAGTTGTTTGGATCCGGGTAGATTAGACTCAGGCCAGCTGGACATTTGTTCACTGCTTGAATAAGACTAGCAGCGTTACACGCAATGTACAGGCCGAAGACGGACGGGTGTGCGACGTTACACGATGCAAAGTTGTCACAAAAGGAATCTGAAATAAACAAAATAACATTATAGAATACTGTTGGTATCAGATCGCTTGAAAAATGCCGCATTTGTTTCCATCATCTGTACAGTAGAAGTACATAGTAGATAAAACTTTCTGAAATCTAATCCGATTTCAACATAAGATATTTATACCTAAAGAATAAATATAATAAAATAAAAAATGGTACAACTGTAACTGTATTATAGAGAATATATTTAAGGATTTTTTTTCTACAATCTTCAATAGAATGACAATTTTAGTAATATATACAATGTGTTTATACGAAATTAAAATATTGTCCCAAGTATAGTACCAAAACTCATTATTGGTGTGATTCACAAGAGTGTCGAAGTAGTAAAACCAGTCTCACCTTCTAGTACATCAAACCTCTTGGATGTAGTGTAACTTCTACGATTTTGCTCTCCCAGTGGAGGAAATGACATTGATGCATTGATAAATGTGGTATGTAAGGCAAGCTCCACCGGTTTATATGACCAAACGATCTTGAACGCTAGTGCATCCCTGATGTCCTCGTCAGCAACCTAAAAACTAGTAATCCATGCTGTGAGGACAATGATAAGAATATGTGTTCTGTAAATTACAATGCGTAACAAAATGCATATCGAAACATTCTTTTAATAAAATTCGTTAAGAACTGCATGTTTCTATACCTGTTTACGATATGGATTTAAAAGGATATTGAAAATACAAATATGTTATGGTTGTGTAACCGTGTATCGTAAGCCGTGGCACAGAATTAACTATAATATGTAATTATAGACAGACATTTTGTACCGTATACGCGACAATGGGACTAGTTAAGTTTGCTACTTCGATGACAACGTGAACCTTTTAAAATATGCCAAACGAACGGATTTCTTAGGGGAAATAGCCTTACCGTCACTGCGCTCGCCAGAAGTGAAACACCGTCCTGCTTTGCAATGACATTAGACACAGAACAACCCATGAATCCCTTGAATTCAACATAAAGATCTCTTCCGGCTATCACAGGGGTGTCGGTAATGGAAAACGTATACAGACTTTGGGGGACTGAAAACAAATTAGTATACAAATCAATGAAGGCCTATGTATCTCACAAAATATGGAAGTGGAATAAATTGTTCGTATCCGCCAAAACGTTAAATCTTTTCATCTTAATTTTAATTAACGCTTATTTGATTCACATATTCTAATTATAATTAATCAATCAATTTTTATGAATGGCTATATCAATCATCAGGAGAAAGATAATGACGTCACGCCAGGTATCATCGCTTCACGCGCGAATTATACTTTCCAAAAAAGTTGACCATTTGGCTGGAAGTAATGAAACCTATAGCAATTGAAGACACCTTGATACAGTTATCAGAGACATGTTTAAAAGATTTCATGTACAAATATCTATAATCATGTTTTATTTTTGAAATGTATCGCATATAACACTTTGATCACAGTTTAAGATACATTTAAATTGATATTTAACCATAGCACCAACACAATAGAGACGACCATGCAACGTTACTCGGGGGAACACAAAACAATATAGCAAACGATAGTATGAATTCCTATAAAAGAACCAACGACAATTATCAAACCCAGAGAGTATATCTTTTTCCATTAAAAAAACTATTTTCTCTCCATTTTTTAAGTATTACTATGACGTCGCAATAGGTTGTCTATTAGGAATAAAGAAAGATAATGTCTTCATTTCACGTTGAAGATGGTATGACTATATTGTCGATGGATTCATACACATAGTCACATATAACGCACGTGTATATGTGGGTCACCATACAAAAACTAATGTTAAATGCGATGTTTGCTAAAGAATGAAATGTCTATTATTACCTGTATAAAACATTATGTAATCTGCTGTCTGAACACCGTGTTTGAAAATCAATGACGGAAAAACGCCGACGTGAACAGACATTAGCAAAGTGATACATATCATCAAATATCTGGAGCTCGTTTGAGTAATACCTCTCCAGTTTTGCCTGTAGATTGCAATTGATAACATGTTGTTCGGACCCAGGTATATGATATAATCTTCCCTATAACACTACTTTCAGTGATCCAACTTTTCATAATATGGACTGTATTGTTACAGTGAGATTAAATAGGTGTGGAATAATACACTGTAATACTTACTTGTGATGTTAACATGTATGTTTCTGTTTGACGACCCTTGTGGTGAGCGGAGAGTTATGGAGTAATAGCCTCCATAGTTACAGCCAACTCCTTTTAATCGGGTGATATCCACTCTCATCACACCATACTGCTGGGTAAATTTTATTGTTAAATTCTGTTCTTTATGTTCCGTCTTAGAATCCACAAAAAATGTGATTGGAAACGATGGAAGCATTGTTCCAACGCCGTTTTCCGTCTTGGTATGGTTCACAAGAACTTCTTCGACGTCATGACCAGGACACCATGCGCAGAATAATATAAAGTTGTTGTCAGCGTGAAGTGATCTAGTCTCAGATCCGTGACAACGTGGTGGCACCGCTGACATAGAGAACATTATATTATATTTCACATGATCCTCAATATAAAATGTGAAATGTACATACTCTCTCACATATAAACATGGTATAAATACTGTCCTACATTTGATGCAAAAGATTGAGCTGCTACTGCAAAGTCAACAATCACACGAAGAAAGGAAATATCTTTTTTGATGATGATGCAGAAATCCAAACAAAGAAACAGTTAACTTTTTACTGATTGCAACTAAGAATCACGAGACGTGATTGTATTAAAATCGGTGAGATGAACTTTTTTAATCAGCGGTCGGATGGCGTAAAAAAATTAAAACTATCACCTCCTACAAATAAGACTGGAGTTATGCAAGTTTACATGGCAACCTCTCTCGAAAACGTTGTTTTTTTCTGATTACCTTGCTTTTCTTTCATATTAAGATCCACATTCTTAATGCTATCCTGGCATACTTAAATGATTATTGATATATTGATCTAACGTGTTCGATAATTTACCTGATATGGCATTGACTTCGATGTTGGTGCGCGAGCCGTCTGAATAGTTTAAGGCCAGATGTCCTTTATCACCGCAATGGACCTCCGACATAGTAATATTGATCTCCATCATATCTGCATTTTTCATTGCAGTAAACGTAAGGCGATCATTGAGGGCTTTCCCGCTTCCTTCGCCAGAAATGGTAAGCAACGTTATCCAGTCGCCAAAGTAGTAGCCCTTCCTCTCCAGAAAGATATTCACATCCCCATGTATCCTCTTCTTGCAGTTGATGTACCCAGGCTCGCCGATCGTGAAGGATACCAAAGTGCAATGATCTAATATGACAATAGCGTGAATTCGTTGATATATAATTTGGACTGAGTTTGTGGCTTTTGAATACAAATGATGGGCCAAAACAAGCCACTTACACTTTAACAAAATAGAGATTTCACCATAAACATTCAAATTGTTTTACGTCTCTCCTAATTTTCGCAAGACAAGTTTAATTTTTAAAAATTCCGAAAAAGTTAAAGTTTGAACATTCGAAACCTTTTTCAATATATTGATAACTATGTATAACCTTTAGTTAGGTTGAATAAAGTACACAATCCTCGTAAAAAACACATCTTGAAATCAACATTTCTATTCTTTGTCTCTTTTTGTTGTGAATGAGTTCGTATTTCGAAAGCTATTCGATATTTTGACGGAAACGTTGAGTTTTCAAATTAGTAACAAATATAAATATTAATTCTTACTCTCCTGCGGTGGTGCACATCGGTCCGTTATTCGATGAACTGCTGATTAAGGACTAATAGGCTTGAATCTATCATATGTACAAAACCATAAAAGTCATCTCTGAATCAAAACATTTGCAGAAACATGATGAGCTAACAGTGTTTTACCTAACGACGGGAGTAAGAAAACTGTTTTCCATGTATACACACTTACGAACCTCTGATTCAGAGATATGGAATACTAAATGAAAATGGAGTAAATCGAACGTTGTAGTAAAATAATTTGAATATAACTTCCTCCAAGTTTTATTTGATTACTTGAAAATAGTGCGTTCTTTTGACTTACTTGCCAGGTTTACGTTACTGGTGTCTATTCTTCCAACCGGTACTAGTTGATGCACCCCGTCATCCAGCTTCAGGGAACATATAACTTCATCCTTTGAAACCCAAACGTCTGCGTCGATATCCGTCGTGCAGGTGACTACTCCTTCTTCAAAAGTATTGAACGTGTAGGTACACGAGACGTCATGAATAAACAAAGTATCTTCTCCCTTTTTCATTTCCGGAACAAAAACACCATGGTGACATCCAGTTTTCATTGAACACGAGAGGTGAATTAATTTGCTGATGCCATTTCCCGCCAAATACGGCTGAGCGGATACGCGCACATCATCCAAATTACCTGTAAAGGATAAAACCATTAGGATTTGTTATTGAAATTGTAAACAAAGGTACAGGTACATTGTATGTGTGTAAAGTTTGGTGTCGCCATTTTCTTAAATGTGCGGAAAAACAGGTAAGCGCTTATTAACCAAATTGCCTGCTTCCTTTTGTATGATTAAAATTTAGGAAATGTTATGGAAATTATTTGAATAAATGCACAAACATTTTAGGAATTTTATCCTGAAATAACTCGACTTTTAAACCTTATAATTTTTTTAACTCCGGGATTCATTTTGTGTTTTCGTCTGCTGGGTGTGATAGTTCGTATCAAATCCATATTATATCATTTTACGCGCTGGTTCATCCACTGGAATGATGCAAACCCTATAAGCTTGTAATATCCGCTGATATTATTGTAAATTGCTGCTATCGCCGTTAATCTATATTTTCACCGTTTTTCTTGAAGGATGGTTTTAAATAAGTCTTAAACATTTCATAAGGATTCTTGTCAAGGTGTAACAAAATGAAGCCCGATCTAATCCTGCAAAACATATAAATACGAAGACGATCGATTCAATAGAATCAGTCTTTTTCATTTTCCAGGCTTTGTGCAAATGCATAATATTAAATAGTTTGAAAAGTCAACTGTGAAGTTTGAATTACAGATTTAAGTTATGTATAAATATATATATATATATGGGGCAAAGAAGTAATTCCAACAGTGTGAACAAGTTTAGGTTGTCAATTTTTTGTCAATTATAGTATATCAGTTCTATCTTCTTGTAATATGATATATATGTACATGTAACTGTTCTGTTTCACTGTGTCTTGATAAAGGAGCGGATCGCTCCGAAAATTTGACAACCTAAACTTGTCCACACTGTTGGAATTACTTCTTTGCCCCATATACTACTTTAAGTAATTCGTATCCAACGGACATACCTCCATTAGGATCCAGTGTTATATGGGATTTTACCGCCTATATTACTTTTTTGACCCATATAAATATTATATATATATTTGCGGTAAATGAAGACTGTGAAATTTAGTTTATAACGAACGATGTTAATTTGACTATATTTATATCATTCTACTGTAAAATTCCATTATTTACAAGTTATCTATATTGATGTTACTCGCACTGCAAATATTGCTCGAAATTATGTAACCGCTAATTGATGCTTCTGTAAATTGAAATTGTACTGAATTTATTGTGAAGGCGCCCATTTATAATTTCGTTAAAATTTGAGTGCTCTTAAGAAGAACGTTTGCAGTACAATATTTATGTTTAACATGCGATATTTATATGCAGAAATACTATATACTTACCCAGATACGTAAGTGAGAAAATCTGGTAATACACAAGGCTGTTTGAACTGTTCAGATACTCAAATAAATACGTCCCTTCCATTTTACAAGTCAAAGCTCCCAGACGTGGTGAAACTGTCAGTTGTTCTGTAACCTTTGACCAACTGACAATCCATAACCCGGCCACAGTGATATTGATGGAATCAGAAAGACGCATACTTGAATTGACTATTGTCTTGTTGCCAGGAAATGATACTCTAACCTTAAATATGTCAACGGCAACACTTGTTGCGAGACGTGAACAGTTGGACTGCGCAGAAGCGGAAGCACTTGCGGTTATTGATCCGACACAGAATTGTAATGACTCTGAAACTGATAATTCTCGAAAGTGTCGATTAAGATCTTGAATAAAAAAAACCATACAAGACACAAAACAACACAACAATAATAAAAACGATTACACAAAACTAGGACGTATATACTGTTTGATAGGAAAATAAAAATCTGTATCTCATTAACAGGTTAAAACCATTAACAGAGCAGCTACTGTTATTGATATATAACTTTAAAGGACCAAAGAGTTTAAGGTCATTTCCGGCCCCATCGGGGATTGTTATTTCGCTGTAATATTCGTAATCTGGAATAAATGAAGTATGCAAATATGAAATATCAAAATCACCCGACAACGAATTTAAGGAGATATGGCATAACGTTTGCATGTACAATGTACAAAGAGATACACATATCTTATGAAATTGCGTGCATTTCGTCTGTTATGCGCTATTTGGTTGACGCTATGCCATTTTGAAGGAAATAAACTAAACACTCTTCGATTTTTGAAAGCCTCTGCATGCAACATACAAAATTATAATCCACATGCTTAAACATAGTCATACCAGTGTTCATTCGCATGACTGTTTTTTTGTTTGTCACATGCGGAGGCTTTCATTTCAGCATGCTTACTGTCCAAAAACATCATAGTTTGTATATTTCTGCATAGCAACGCAAAATTGTTGTTATGGTAGGGTATCTACGTATGCGCATTGGAAGGAAGCTGCACCGAGAAAGATAGCCCCAACATGACGTTTATAACAGAAATTGGTTAATAAGTTCAAGTTAAAAAAACACACTTTTTTATGCGGCCAAAAATAATCTATGACGCCCAAAGTCCTTTAATAGCAAAAACGAATTCCTTCAATATGCTATTAAAGCATTTTAATCGTCCAACAATTTAACAATAAAATCGACACTTTGTAAGATTAAAAAGTAGTAAGTACAAGAGGGACTATATGTTAAATGGTACAATAGAGTCGAAACTGGTCATGTTTAGTCATAATGCCCAAACCATCGTTTTGCATAGAGCAGTTTAATTCAAAAGCTTGCTCTGAATTCCATAATTTCTTAGATAAATGTCGACTGCTGACGGACAAACTTACCACACAAAGTTTCAAGAGATGCATCTTGATAAAGGTTATCGCTTAATGTTATGGTCACAATCATCATTCTATTAGAAAATATATTACTTCTTTGTGCGGTATAAACATCGATGCGTTTGATTTTGCTCATAATTATGACTTGTTGTCACTACCTTTGCTTTTTGTCTCACGAGATTGATGCCAGTTATTTCCCCGCCCTTGATATCAGATCATAATAAAACTAAGAATTCAGCCTGCATACTGTATATCGTGAAAATCGGCTTGATATACAGTAAAACCTCGATATAATGCCCCTCATTTCATTTGCCAGCTCATTTATCGCCAACATTTTCCAATGTTCTTATTTCCTTTGTAAATTTGCCTATGTTCAACGACTAAACCCTTTGTAACACCAGAATATTTCCTTGGACAAATGGCGTCAGTATAATGAGGTTTTACCGTATTTACCAGCCAGTTCTATCATAAACATGGTATGAGAAAGTGCACAGAAAGACCTGAGGACCTACATCTTAGGTAAAAGCACAGTAAAATGTATTTTTAAATAATGAACATACACTTCATACTTGGTTGATCTTGATGCTTGGACGGTTCCGACAAATGTATTATACCGATGATCGCAAGAGCAATAACCCCTACCATCAATAGAATAATCACAGCAAAGCAACACAATCTTCTATAGGGCGTTCTCTGAAAGAAAAGAAGAGAGAGAGCACGGTATATTACACAAATAAAATCAAAGTCAAAATGTGTTTGTTTTAAGTTTCTTATCATCTGAATACTTCATACGAAAAGAGGTTTGCAAAATGTGCTCGTTAAAATTAATCAAAGACTCTCCACCATTTGGAAGTTCATTTGAGTTTTTACAATTTTCAATGTCTAAATGAAAGATGATATTTTCAACTACTTCATATATAAAAGTAAAAATCACTTGATATCTTAATTAAGATTATGCTTATCGGGACACTAAATGTGAAGCTGTCGAAAAAGAGAAAAAAACAGAAGTAGCATTTAGGATTGGATTGTCTTTGCTTTAACCTAGAATTACATTATCTGTTGTTCAGTGTGTAAATAAGAGACGGCTAGTAGAAAATAAAATCATAATGTAACTTGTAATTATAAACAGTCGACATTCATTATGTCATATTAACTGACCTTGAACGTTTCCTCTCTTTGACCAAGGGATGCATCTGATATGGTAGTGTTCGGGTCTGTCGTGGCCGCCCCATTAACATACTTCAAACATGCATAAAAGTATGGTCCAATTAGTTACATATCATGGCATTACAGTAATACTTATCAGCAAATATAAAGATAGAGTTATGCATTCATAAATTCATTGGGCTTTTACAATATTCAATGACGAAATGTAAGATAATATTATCAACTACTCCATATCTAAAAATGAAATCACTTGGTATCTCAATCAAGATATTGCTTATCGGGACACTAAACATAACGCTATTGAACAAGTGCAAAAACAGAAGTAGCATTTAGGATTGGAATGTCTTTGCTTTCACCTAGAATTACATCATCTGTTATTAAGTGGGTAAATAAAAGACGGCTAGTAGAAAATACAATCAAAATGTAACTGGTAATTTAAAACAGTCGACATTCAATATGCCAAATGAACTTACATTAACTGTTTCATGTCTCTGTACGAGGGATGCATCTGATATGGTAGTGTACAGGTTTGGCGTGGCCACTCCATTAACATGCTTCAAACATGCATAACATATAGTCCAATTAGTTATACAGTAAATCAAAAACAAATTATAGTACTACTTATACAACTGTTTGTTTTAAGTTTATTATCATCTGAATACTTCATAAGAAATGAGGTGTGCAAAATGTGCTCGATATAATTAATCAAAGACTCTCAACCATTTAGAAATTCATTGGGCTTTTACAATATTCAATGACGGAATGTAAGATACTATTTTCAACTTCTTCATATTTTAATTAAAAAAATCACTTGATATCTAAATTAAGATTATTCTTATCGGAACACTACACATGACGCTATCGAGAAAGTGCGAAAACCAAGGTAACATTTATGATAAGCATTTCTTTGTTTAAAACTAGAAATACATAATTCAAAAACGTCGACATTTATTATTTCATGATAACTTACATTAACTGTTTCCTCTCTCTGCACGAGTGATGCATCTGATATGTAAGTGTACAGGTTTGTCGTGGCCGCCTCATTAACATACTTCAAACATGCATACAATATGGTAGAATTAGTTATATATCTTAATACTAGAGCACTACTAATAAACAAAAATAAATACAGAGTCATACATTCTACATTACAGCCCGGATAGTGTTTATGTTATTAAATTAGATATTGCATTACGAGACAGGTAATTGTTATTGCATGCTACATGTACTAACCTTTTATTGCATCAAACATCTAAGCACAAAACCAGTGTTTATAAAGTATTCAATCATTCTTAGGCTGTATCATGAGTGTGTGGTGACTCAGCATGTTTGATAAAGTTTAGTCCAAACGTAATCTATGATCTTTATAGAAACAGAGTAGAAGATATTGCATCGTTGTAAGGTATTAAATGTCTTAGATCACAATTGCGTCTCAACTCTAAGAGATACATATGAAGGTTTAAATAGCAGATTACTATTAACCTATGTACTTGTAATTATAAATTGCTTAAAAAAACATTTCCTTTTTCCAAAATGCATATATAAATTTGTTTTGGCAATCGAAATTCGAATAAGTTGTTGTAGCTGTCAGACATTTTAAATGAAATTCGGTTTTTCATACTTACCACCTCAAATTACTCAACCTGTCTAGTCATTGCAGGAGAGAAATCTAGAAGCTATTGTTGAAATAAACTTTTAAAATATGTTCTTGTTAACACCTTAAATATGTCTGTTCCGTGAACGTACACTTCACTAGGTAAACATTTGTGAGTTATGGGAAACTTCGCGCGAGCATACTAAAATGAGATAAGATTGTAAAGTTATCGATTGGATATCTCATTGATCAAAGTTCGTAAAAAAAATCTATATGCAAATATTAACATAATCCCCAACTAAGAGTGTCCCTCCCTACTACTAGACAAGGACGGTCTTACTTGTCCATAATACTTACCATTGGCGACATCTCCAAAGGAGAGCTGTTGTGGGTATTGACGTATTGGTTGGCATACGACATATCTATTAGAAGAAATCAGCACTTGTCTGGACACAAGAAAAAAAATAAAAATATGAAAGAATAATTAGTACGAAAACTTGCATATGCATTTTATATTTCAGCATTTATCACAATCATGTGTAATGCTACAATTCTGAATAGTGACACCCTTCATCAGATTGAGCTGAACAATGGGGTATGTTGTATAGTTGTCAAGGGTTAGCCGGGTAACTGGTTACTCGGTCGAAAGAACGTAAAGCGGTTACCAAAATTAATAATCGAATAATTCGACATTTATTTACACCTTTGAGCAGCCCATATTTCCCTGGTTTAAACCTACAAATAATGTATACAATATGACAAAAATCGGATAGTTGTGTAATAAAAACAGTGCTAAGGCCGACATGTTAGTGTTATTGTAAAGATTGACAAAGATATGCCGCAAGCACCATAAACAACTGAACAGGTTTTAAAAGCACGCCAGATAACGCAGTTGTGAAATATGATCTTTTAGAGGTAGACCTCGATATTATATGCGAGATATAAATTTAATCTGAATAGCTCGCACTTGAATGAGCAAACATGTACAAAAACGTGTCAGATAACGCCCTAACTGTATTCCGACAGTTTTTGGCCATGACATATACTTACTGGGGGTATATATAACTATTTCCTGTGTTAGGCTTGAAATACACAAGTAGACTATCATGCTAATTGATAAACATTTATGTGGTGTAAATACGTTTTGAATCGAACATTTGCTAAACATATAACGTATTGTCGTTGTTAATTGTTTAATTACCAAATTGGCCTATTAACCGGTTACTCGATTGGAAGATTGTTCGAAAATCGGCAATCAAAATTTGACAGGTTTGTACCTTAGTTTGTGAATAAAATAATTGCACGCATTTCACGAATATGTAACTGCTTAGCTAGAAAAATCGGTAGGCAGTAGTCTTCATGTAGTTTGTCATATTCTTGATTAAGTTAATTTAAAGCTACACTGTACATGCATCCTTGATACTCTCACTTCGCTCAAAGTACCCCTGGAGAATGTCATAGCAAAATTAAAGAAACGCAACTAGCAATTTGATTGGTCCCAAATAAAAATACCTGACCAATCACTTAGGCTGATACCTGTCCTTTGTAGATTACTGAGGACATAAAAGGCTGTCAATTTTACCGTTACGCGACCGACAGATTAGAAAGTGAGGTAAACCCGTGGAGTATCGAGGATAAGCTACATCTACAAGCGTATTCTCCTTCATCATCATCGACTGTACCAACCATATTAACCTAGTTATAATCAAAGTAATGTCACGTCCCTAAAGCGAGAATTGGGGTAGTGACAACAAAACGAAAAGGGACATTTATGATCATCATGAAAAGCACAGATATCACAGAAAGCCATAACTTATTTCATCTGATTTCTTGGGGAAAATCCTCATAATGAGAGAATGAAAACGTCACTTCAGATTTATATGAGATATGGTAGCGTAAAATTGTCGCAGTCAAAAGTTATATAATAATAATAATAATGATAATAATAAAATTCTAGGTTCTTTTATACCACTTTATCACAACCTAGTCCATAGGTCGTTACAAAGTCGTTCACAAATTATTATCCGTGGTTATAGGGCCTTTGCAACCAGCCAATACCTTTTCAACTCAATGGGGAGCTTACAGCCTGAGCTTCCATTTTCGCGCTTACACCTAGCATTTAACCATTCTAGCACTGCCCAACCACGAACTCATTTAATTTACAGCTGAGTAGACTGGAACAAGCAGAGTAAAGTATCTTGCTCAAAGATACAACACATTGCCGTGCCGTGACTCGAACCCGCAACCTCTCGGTCACGACCCCGGCGTCCTACCAATAGTTTACCGTGCCTCCGTAACGGTATTCTCTCGTATTCAGTGTCACAATATGAATGTAACACCAGTTTAGTCGTTCTGGATAATATTTATATCGCCAGTACACAATCAAATATATGTCAAACACAACACCCACCTGACCGATGCACTAAGACATAATGTCCCCTATACACACCATATACACTAACGTTTTAAATATCTATGTACTTCTCGGTTGACTTCGATATACGGCTACTTACCATTTAAATTGTCTGACAGAGCCCCCACTCCGTGACAAACTGTACAAAAAAAATGTCTTTATGTAAACGATTGAGCGGTAATGATTGTCTAGTCTAACCAATCAGTATAGTGCCAATTTTTAACATAATTGTTAACTTAACGTTCGAATTTAACAGGTTAAAATTAAAACAACTCTATTATCATCACTACTACCACGATAATTATTACTTAATCTCTAAAACTAACGAATATTGCATATTCTGAACCAAAAAGATATATAATGCTCGTTATAAGTAAATTAAGTGAGGCCACTTAGAATGTGTTTTCATAGACAAAACAGTAATGTAACGGGTGACTGCGTTTGTAGCTATGACTTCCCTGTAAGACTGTACACACATGAACACATCCTACACGTGTAAATGACACTTGTATACATAGCCTTAATGAAAAGCGATACGCAATAATGCGTAGGGTTCACATGATTCTTTTATATTCACAACAAACGCCTGTCAGTAAGGTTGGTTTTAAAATGAAGCCTGTGATTAATAAAACCATAGCCCCCCTCCCCCGTCCTTTATACATGTACTATTTCTCTTCCTTGTTGCCTTGTTCCTGTTCTTGCCCTGAAGGCTTAACAGAGAATTTGTATACGTGTTTCACTGATTTTTAAACGCAACTTTTTACAATATACATAATGACAAATAGCATTATTAGGTTTCTTGATAATAATACGGAATCGCATGTAACACAGAACAAAAATATCTCATAATCATATAGTAATTGCTTACAAAATTTCTGAATTTTCCTGAAACATATGACTCATTTTGTTCTAGAAATACTGTTAGGAAAGACGACAATCAATGAGGAGCTGTAGAGAAAAGGTAAACATTCCATGCTTCTCATACATATTATACGTGGTATGTACAATATTCGTTCTGTTTATAAACCTATTATGTTCAACTACATTTTTTAAAGTGAACAATTTGAATGCACCAACAATCACGAAACCAAACTCAGTAATATTATAAAGACGAACTTCCATGGACAACACCTACCTGAACGAATCAGACTACACGTCCAGAATGCACAACATGTATACTGGCACTATTATGTACAACGAACCCGATATGGAATTCGTCCAAACCGGGTGACTTTGACATACGTCTATTTACAAATACAAATAGGTGGCAGAGCAACGTCTCAGTATCACACCGTTCACTAAAATGTTATACCGCAGTTAACAAGGAAGTGAAATATATTGGAGCGAAAATTATAGTGCAGTCTATCAAATCACTCAAGACCAAATGTCACGTTTTTTTTGTTCTTGTTTCTTTTTTAATATTTACATATATGTTTGCATTATATTCAGACTATATAACTTATTCAAACTTAACAAATAATTCTTTTCCATTAGAGACATTTCTTAGCCTTATTGACAAATGATACGCAACATTGTATAATTAGGCGGTATTCAATAACGACATTGTTGGGCAGATTTGCCCTTCTACAATATGATTTCCAATGTATGTTACAAGATTTAGCCATGTTGGGTTTGTTAAATTATTTATTATTTCATGCTGTAATTTATTGAACATTTTACCTGTGTTACATACGTGTTATCAGCATATTGTAAAGATCAGACATTGACAAATCCGTAGTCTAGATGTCAGTCATTATTTATTTGACATTATTACGTTGGTGAAAGTAACATTCACAAGATAATTAATTTCATTTTCGGCGGGCTAAATAACATAAGTTTTTACAGCTGCCCCAATAGTCGTAACTGATGAATCAAAAAGAGCTTGCAATACACTTCACATATCTTATTTAGACAAAATTACCCATTATCGAAATTTCGCTCAATCAGAAGAGGGATTACGGCAGCTGTCTTGTCCAGACAGAAAATGGAAGTCACCTATTTAACCAAATGTATGATACATCAATAATGAAGACACACTTTATTTGATGTAAATATTGTGGACTATTAGATATTGCACCGATAGTTTAACTTCGTCCTTATTGTACTATAAATATTTGATTAGTAAATCGAATAGTTGTTGGATCGCACCATGTTATACGATGTGCAGTGTGCTCACGATGTGCTCACGATGTGTGCACGATGTGTGAACGATGTGTGCAAGATGTGCGAACGTTGATATATATACTGGGCGATTAAAGTTTGTGCACATTTGTGGGCACGATAGATAAACGGTGTGCTATGACAATCATTGGTGATCGGTTATGGGTGGATTGGTCGAGTCGTTAACACCCCGGCCTTCTACGCAGGCGGACGGAAATTGATCCCCGAAGTCGTCGTACGCATGGATATTCAGAGAAAGCGTGGGTTGATGTTGCATTATCTGATCCCACAACAAACAGAACACATTACATATCCAGCACACACACAGGCATACACACATAGGGAGATATTAGCCAGGTGGTATAGGACTAGAGCGCCTGATAAGCCAGCTCCTGCGAATTCCTCAAAATTGTGTTGATTAATGTATGTATAGTTATATTAATTGTATATCTATGTTACTGTAAAGCACTTTAGAGTAGCTTATGTTAGCTAGATAGGGCGCAATATCAAATGTTGTATTTGATTATTATTATTGATATAATTAGAGGAAAGGCTTTTATAATAAAGACAATTTCGTTTCAAAATATTTTTTTATCTTGAATCTAAAGAATTTTACCATATTTGAGATATTCTCAGTTCATATTCCCGGATTGAAAGTTATGCAGAAGGGAGGATGTAACCGACCCCAAAACTCTACCGTTATCTGATATACTTATTCGCGGTTGCAGCCAGGTTGATACAACTTGTCGCAACAAATTAGCAGTTTTACTACTTTTCCCTTTTACTATTTGTCACTATGAAAGCATGTGGGTTTTTTTTATACGAAAGTAACCAAAATGATATATAATTTAAAATCATTCCTTTCTCTTCTACAAACCCCACTCGTTGACCTTTGATTACCCGGATGTGCCCCTGCAGGTTTGAGGACAGAATAGACCTCCTGTATCCAACTTCATGTTGTAACTAAGATTCGACTGGTGAGGGCGTCTACTGCAGAATCAGGGTTCGACTGGTGTGGGCGTCTACTACAGAATCAGGGGCCGACTGGTGAGGACCTATACTGCAGATTCAGGGGCCGACTGGTGAGGGCGTCTACTGCAGAATTAGGGTTCGACTGGTGAGGGCGTCTACTACAGAATCAGGGGCCGACTGGTGAGGGCGTCTACTGCAGAATCAGGGTTCGACTGGTCAGGGCGTCTACTGCAGAATCAGGGTTCGACTGGTGAGGGGGTCTACTGCAGAATCAGGGTTCGACTGGTGAGGGCGTCTACTGCAGAATTTGGGTTCGACCGGTGAGGGCGTCTACTACAGAATCAGGGGCCGACTGGTGAGGGCGTCTACTGCAGAATTTGGGTTCGACTGGTGAGGGCGTCTACTACAGAATCAGGGGCCGACTGGTGAGGGCGTCTACTACAGAATCAGGGGCCGCCTGGTGAGGGCCTCTACTGCAGAATCAGGATTCGACTGGTGAGGGCCTCTACTGCAGAATCAGGGGCCGACTGGTGAGGGCCTGTACTGCAGAATCAGGATTCGACTGGTGAGGGCCTCTACTGCAGATTCAGGATTCGACTGGTGAGGCCTCTACTGCAGAATCAGGGGCCGACTGGTGAGGGCGTCTACTACAGAATCAGGGATTTACTTCTGCTAGGAGGACATTGAAGAACTAAAATTGATTTGCTACCCCCACTCAAACGCTTCGTCTACTTGGTCACGTCATACCCAAAACAAACAAACAGACAAACAAACAAACAAACAAAAACGGATAGAGGGAGGGTAGGCTAACCATACCTTTGATCTATATCTAACTTCAAGGGGAACATTCGGAAACCTTCTGGCGAAAACAAAATACTAAGAATATTATCTGTTATTATAGTAGGAACTGTTACAAATTCCCCTAAATTACTTGTGTAGTAGTGATCGACAATGTATTTGAAATAAAACAGAGTGCAACATAAAGCCTAACCTTGGAGTACATGCTATTTTAACTGCTGTCTCGGTATGTCTATGACAGGCCGAAGCAAAAAATGTGTGCAGTCTGATCGGGAAAATATGAGATCTACACATTACACATACATATCTACATTGTAAAACTTTATTATTTCCTGCCGGGTGATTTCTGAGAAAACTTCTTTAAAACATTTTTGGTAAAATGAGAAAAAATACACTGATTTAATTATTGTTTGAATTTGCTCAAATTTGACATGTGGGAATATAATGGCACTTTACTGCAATTAGTATTCCTTAATTGGGAAAAATTGCCGCTGTCATTTGGTTGGTCGAAATTTATATTCTGGAAAGGTACATACTTAGCAGTAAGTCCTAGGTATATTGTTTTTATCGCATATTTTCGTGGTGCGGCAATCCATCAATGTGTTAATCTAAACCAATTCGATAATGCGCTAAAATTTAAATTCGCTAAAATAAGTACGTTTACAGTATTGTTCGATTTTGTTAAAAGTTGTTATTAAGATGTATTATGACATTACAATATCTTTTTGATGCATCTTTTGTTTTTATGGGATCAGTGTTGGAGACTAATGTAACGTTCCTCATTAAACTTTAAACATGCCATCTATACATGTAGTCTAGTTGATTCAATAACGACCGAGCTATATACTAAGGAGTAGTCAATGTCTGATCTTCACAAAGATGAAATATTGAATAGGTTACTGCATGACAGCGCACTCAATAAATTCCAAATGGATTTTACAATATACTGTACATTATAAAACATATTGTATGCAGTGACAAGCGCACCATAAATCGATACTGAATACCGTTTTATGTTAGCTGGTTAAACACTTCTGTTTAGAGTTATGAATACCTGTCTACTACACGAAGAGGGTATCTATTGATCGAGAAACTAATCACGTGTAAGATATTGAATGAGTTATGGAATCTTAATTTAAAGCACATATACATGAGAATAACTGGTTTAAAATTGATTGGTAAAACCAAGCAAACATACTCGTCAAATTGTTTTTCACTTCCTTGTTTAGGTGAATGCGGTGCTGTAAGCATATGAAGACTATTTCATTCTAACGTTAGGTACGGCGTGGGGACTATGTCAGACCTTACAATAGTAAGTAGCCGTATGTCACAGTCCCTCTGGTACGACGAAATGTATACGCAGTGCAGTTTACATAGTGTGGATATAGAAAGTATAGTATGGGTGCTTCGGTAAGGTAGGTGTTGTGCATTGGATTTTGTTTGTTTTAATGTTATGGATTTAATAGCAATTTGACGTGGGCGGATTGGTCGAGTGGTTCACACCCCGGTCCTCCACACCGGCTCACACAACTCCAACAACCCTGGTGGAATATAAAATGGTATGGGAGGATGGTGCGATATCTGTGCTGTAGCATTCAAGTGAGGTGGCACTATAAATGATACCGTTGTAAGCACGGTTCCCCTCCATTCTTAGCACCATTTGATCAAAGTTACAGTCGTAGTGTGACACTGTATACTTCAGAAGTGGAATATTGGATGTTAAAAAGTTGAAAAGATGTTTTTAATCAAAATTATAAACGTTTTCTCACTTTAAAATACATTAGTTTCATAATTTATCGAAGAGACATATTTTACTCTCTTGAAGCCTTCTTCCCAATAAATGCAAACGAAGATATCAACAACTGGTTCTACACTATTTCGGACCAAATTTCGTACCAAAAGCAAAAGTGAAAAAAATAAGGGTGAAGTCATGAAAATGATGAGTTTCTAGGTGACAGTAACTGTGTTTAGCTTGGTGGCGAAGCTATCGTGCACACTTCATTCCCGTGAAAACAAAATATGGGTTATTCTGGCGCCTTTGCGTTTCCACTTCGGGATGAATATAACGATGATCTTATCTGGACAGGTAACAAACACAACTTGACTAGTCCCTCATTTTCACTCTCAGATATATCTACGAGTTACTGTCTTAACCAATTCACTATGTAACTTTAGTAAACTCTACCATGTATTGATCTGGATAAGTCCATTATGGTCTGCAGTGGTGAGATGGTTAAATAATAGGAATGTTTTGACTGAGTTGTTCTATCACACCTACCTCAGCCGCTTTCCGCGATCTTACCTACTACTTGACAAACAATGAAGGCTTATTACTAAGATGTACCATATGTGGAACTTCCTCTTTCTTGATTGTGACACCACTCTTGGAAGTCTTTTGTTTGTTCATATTTTGCCCTACTTTATCTATTTTGAGTTCGAATACCTTGGTAACTGTTGATGATAAAAGGCTGCCTCAGAAAGTTTTGATAAGATCTCATTATTTGGGAGTCCACCGTCGAAACAAATTAATGCTTATAGAGTTACTAAACGATTGAGAAAAAGCACATGCAGTTAAAAATAGACATGCAAGTGATACAACTTCGACGCAATATTGACTTTATGAATTATCAAAACCGATATATCAATTGAAGTATTAGTTTTGTCCCCTAGTGCACTTAACCACATAGCTGAACATTAGCTTTACCTTAATACATAACATGTATACCGCTCATTTTCCTAAAACCAAGTATTTACATTACAACTAGGGGGGTTCTTCGTTTCTACCACAATACGCTGCGTTTTTCCATTCTCAGACCATTTTATAAACATGCAGACTGTTGAATAGATATGGGTTACACACCACACGTGGTATATGACCTTCCGTAGTTTTGATTGGTCTAATAGATGAAGTTTGACCGGACGACTTTTTCACGCGCTTTTTGCAGCGTGCTGTTTTGTTAACTTCGTCTGCCGTCAACATCCAGCAAATGTTGGTGACTTTTGTGAGGTTATGCGATAGGAAAAAGGGGTTATTAAGGCAACAGTTTCAGGCAAAATTGCTACAGACGCTCTATATCGTTTCGACGCCATACCCTCGCGTGTCCAGGTTGTGAACCCTAGAGACATAATATATGTCTCTGTGAAACACAAACAAAATCTATAACAGTGTCGAAAAATATTCCGTTTTCCCCATGTCCAGTTATTAATATTTGGAGGGTCTGTCTATGGCGGAACCCTCGCTATAAACGTCAACCATAGAACATCACGAAGAAACGTCCCAGGCTACGGTTTTGGACATAGACAGCGATTAGTTTTTTTGAATATTAATGAGTTACTTTTTACATATGGGTCAAATCACTACGCAAGTCTTGTCAACACAATTTGTGTATGCTATTCAAATCAGGAAATACTCCAGCTGTTTCCGACTGAGATTGTGGTAGAAACAGATCACACGACTCGTAGTTGTTGAGTATGGTATTTATTTCAATCTCGTTAGTTAATTTTCAAAAGTTACAGAAAGACACTAGCTAAAGCTGGTGTCTTTTTTTACTTTTGAAAATTAACTAACTCGAGTGAAATAAATACCATATTCAACAACCACTCATTGTGTAACCTCGATTTCTCTGTAAATCTGTATGTTCTTAATTAATGGAAGATATCAAACAAAATAATCACCATTTCAGCATTTATTGTGTTATCGATGTAATTTGTCATTTTAGACACTCGTTGATATGATATGTTGTTATGTACGCTGTTCATAACGAAACATAAATGTGTTTTTTTTCTAATAAGAAGCATGTCGTGTCCGACAAATATTAAGAAGATATGACTATAAAATATTTGAATGGCTGCTTAAGTAGAACCGGTGTGGTTAGGTAAAACAAATTATTTCAAATTGAAAGCATTCTAATTGGACTTACACAATAATATCTTTGACGTCACTAATATGCAGGTTATATCAACGTTAACACAGAAACGCAGGTAGGTTAACAGATTATAAATGTTATTAAATTTATGAACGCCAACACAAGTTGTCAATCCGACAAACGGCCTATGCACGTCAATACCTTTAATTTGCCCAGTCACGGTCTCTCCCTGGTCTTTCATTTAGGATGCATTTATTTCCTTTCATTCTTAACACAATACGCTAAGCAAAAGCTGTGTGGTGCGGTATCATGAATGATGTCTGTCAGAATTAGGAACAGTGAACAGGTATACAGTGCATGAAGAAAAGGACTTGTAAAGGATATGCCTGTTGCGCAATTCCGATTATACTTAAGATATGTACAATAAAATATTCTGAAATAAAAAGAAACATCATATTACAGCTAATCCCAGTTGTAAGGCTAAATACTGTGCTAACATCACAAAATATCTTATTTAATCACTATTAACACTGTATAACTAGCCACACGAAATCGAACTTCCTTGGGCCATATCACATTTATCCCATTTTAACTAACTATACATACATCTTACCTAGTCTAGTGTGTAAAGATCTCTGTCCATGAGCTACTCCAGGTAAGACTTTGTTCTGATCTTTACGCAACCTGACCATACAAATGTATGATCATAGATCATAGTATTAAAGCAAATCTAGACAAACTTACAACACAAGCCAATGTAACGTGACAGTCTGTTTTTAGTGCACAGGCCAAGGTCTATAGTCTCCTTCAAGATCTGAAAAGGAAATATGCTGTTTATTTGTGTTATATAAATGGTCGATTTATTTTATTATACTCATTAGGATGACTTGTGGTTTTGTTGTCATTACTCGAGCTCTCGATGTGATCACGTGACATTACTTTATTCGAGTTAGATTCACATCAAAGAAACAGACACTGTTTACTCTTTCAGAACACATGGTCTCATTCCCTTTTTGTCTTCGTGTTTCCTTTGTTCATACCTTGTCCTAGTTTTATCTATTTGGAGTTCAAATAAGATTTTGTTGACATTTCGGTGTTCTTTTGTTGTTTATTTTTTGTTTGTTTGTATGTTTGTTTTTGGTTTTACTTTCAAGTTCATAGTATTCAATGGAATCTACATTGAAGTGCACTGAATACAGTCTGTCACGTTACAAATACTGTAGCTATAAGCAATTCGATAACCAGGTAAACAACCTGTTCAGGTACATTTGTACTTTTAGATATATGAAGTCAAGCTGTATCAAACTCAACGATATGAAATTATGTATTGAAGTTATCAGCTTTTATAGATATACTTGAACCATGTATACGCGAAATGCAAATACTGAACTCAAACCCACAGGTGTTAAGTTGCAGGAAAAGTTTGCATCAACGAATGTTTAAAAGCACAGAGACGCAAACTACAATACCGACAAATATCTCATGCCAGTATCTATAAATCTTAATTCACAATTAAATGAAATAAGCTAGAGCGTGCCTTGACAAATCAAAACAACGTGTATCCTAGATTACTGTTTACTGTGTAGATTTGCATACCTTCCAAAGCGCATATGTTTGTATTTGTCCAGAACCAGCTAAGCACTTACATATTCATATAATGAGTTATATATGCTCTGGTGGTTTCATTGACTTATTCTATTTTCAACTAGGACTGAGTGAGCGATTTGTATTACAAGTATTTACCTGTTCAGCGGTGTGACGCAATTGTATATTTCATATGTCAGTCGACCTGGGACATATCAAAGCTGCAATAACGCATGCGTATTTATATGTCATTGTCATTTTTTGTGATTTTTTTTCTTATATTTCAGGACAATAATTTTTCCTTTCTAAGAGGTGTGTCATATGCTAACTCCTACACAAACCTTAACAACAGCTCCTCTTCTGATATGGCGTCACTGGTATGTAATAGGTCTAAGTCGGACCATCGTTGTCCAGTATGAGATAGAGACATGTCGAGGGATAGAGTAAGCTGATATTTACATAAAAGATACTTTCACACTGATGCATTTAGACATGTTGCTACAAACAAAATGTTATTTTAATACATTTACCATCACGTGGTAATTTCATTATATTCTCACAAAAAGGTTGTTTTAAATTTAAATGCCCACAAACATGTTGACAAAATGCTCCATACCGTGAAGTATTCACTGTCGGCTTACTTTTGCATTTTCGCTTTTCGTAATGAGAGAGAATTTTTCATTACAGTGAAAATTAAACATTATTATATACATAGAAAACATCATATATATAGTATACATTATTATATATATAGAAATCATCATTATATGTATAGTAAACATCATTATATTAATATAGTAAACATACTTATATGTATAGTAAACATCATTATATGAGGCAAAGAAGTAATTCCAACAGTGTGGACAAGTAAACATCATTATATATATAGTAAGCATTATTATATATATAGTAAGCATTATTATATATATAGTCAACATTATTATATATATAGTCAACATTATTATATATATAGTAAACATTAATATGTATATTGAAAAAAATATTATATGTACAGTAAGTAAATGCAACAGCGAAGTTAGCATTGGGTTAAAATTGATTTCAACGGCGACAGGCGAACATTTGACAGGGCGAATGTTTCCCGGTATACGATAGTTGTCTTTCCCACTGAAATAGGTTTCTCAGGTTGTGAGATTTTGAAAGATTTGCATAGCACATATTTATAACTATTGTTGTTTCAGTTTATTACGCTCGCCGAATCGTCCCATAATTTAAGAACTCACACAATAAAAATATAGTTTGAGGAGTAGTCATTGCGAAGGTGTAACTAAGTTTGTAATCTCAAAGTCAATTTAGATAAGATTTTCTTCGGTTAGTGTCACGAATAACTGGACCGGTTGAAAGATATGAGGTAGGATGGATAAAAAACGATTAGTTATCTCAGTACAGAAAAGGTAGAAAAAGGGGGAAAGGTCCCAAATGCTGCAACTGTTGACAAAAGGTCGATATTGCTCTGGTCAATGCGTTCGCAGCATTTGACACAGAAATAGAAACCTACGTTAGTCGCCTCATTCAATCAAGCAGTGAAATACCGTATAACTGGGGTGATTGGTCGTGGTATAATATTACTTATTTATTTGTTTATAAGATTTATCAGTCTTTATAACCCGTAACAATAAGTGATATGCTATAAACAATTATACACAATTATATACTATGATGATTAATTTTAACATATATTTAATTGATAATATCTACATACGAAGTTTATAAGCCATAAGGGGTTTAGCAAGTAAGCATTAGTTGTACATTTGTATGTCTTACGTATCTTTATATACTATGATGATTAATTTTAACATATATTTAATTGGTAATATCTACATATGAAGTTTATAAGTCATAAGGGGTTTAGCAAGTAAGCATTAGTTGTACATTTGTTTGTCTTACGTATCTTTATATACTAAGATGATTAATTTTTAACACATATTTGATTGGTAATATCTACATACGAAGTTTAAAAGTCATAAGGGGTTTAGCAAGTAAGCATTAGTTGTACATTTGTATGTCTTACGTATCATTATTACGACTTGTAAGTAAAGCATATGCCGCTGTATTTAATGTAACTTACTAACGGTACTGTTATGCTAAAATACGTATTAATTTGAACCATACTCTTTTGCATTATGTGCAGCATTTTAGTGGGGCAGCCTCCGCCGAACAAATCGAGATGACAGACAGAGGCAGGCGCATGTTCATATCAGATGAACAGATCGGTCAGAAGGACGGAAATGCCAAGGTCGGTGTTCAGGAAAATAATATTTTTAATAACTTATTTAATTACATTAGAATGCAATCGTCTCCTGAATGTTAATGGATTCATCAAAGAGTTATAGTATTTTTCAATTATATTTTTATTGGGAAAAATACCAATCAAATATTCCTATTTTTTTCTTCTTTTCAAATAGCCTCATGTTGAATAAAGCTACACAAATCTTTGTAGTGAGGGATAACGAATGTATTTTGTTTGGACAATATCCCGTTTAATTGTGTTGATGAGATAAATATAATATCTCAATCAATTTCTCAAACAATGACCCTGTAACGATTGATGTCGAGCTGATGTTGTTACGCCCATTTTTCTTATCTTTTTCAGAACAATTCCTCTCGAAGAGCATGGTTCCTTGTCAGCATTATAACAATGATTTCAGCAGTGACTGTCCTTGTCATCCTCGGGATAATATATTTACCGGAACCGACCAATCATCCACCTCCTAGAGGTATACATTGTATATTTTTAGGAAAATAATATCTGTTTTTAACCTAACAGGTTATCTTCTCTTGTGGGCAGGTACATGTATTGATTGTTACATCATTGGTTTGTGTGAGAACGTCGTTTTCTCAAAAATTGATGACGTTACTTTCACAAACAAATGACGTAACAAGCAATACCTGCTCACAAAAGAAGATAACTCTGCAATACGCAAAGACGGAATACGGTAAACATGTACTATATTGTAAAGAGGTATTTCCTTTCGTTACATTTTTAGTAACTATTTTGATGATGAAGAGAACTTAAAAAAATTGAAGAGACATTGCATGTGCGTTGATTTCAACTTAAATGTATTGTTTAAAAAAATAATTCATTTTTCTCTTTTTTTATAACTCATAAAATGTTTTTTGAATTAGTAAAACACTTTTTGAAAAACTGATATTTTAAAAGCATTTGAGGAAAATAATTAGTTTTTACAAAGCGACTGAGACTTTCCTATGTACAATCTTCTGATATATCAGATCAGTTTTCCATTTCTTTTTATATTTTACACATATTTCTATTTAGGTTGATGTATAGTAAATGCTTATGAGACTGAACATGTATTAATTTATCAATGAATCAGTTTATAAGTCATAACAACGATTACTATTTTTATTCTTACTGTGTTTTTATGCATTATTTGTTTGTCAAAGTTTTACTCAATACTTCCGGGAACTATAGGTTCAGAACCATTGCCATTCTGTGCTGGAACCATAACCCTAAATGCTTCCACTTCTGCGCAGTCCGACTGTTCAAGCCTCGCAGCAAGTGTTATCTTTGACATTTCTAAAGTGAGGTTGTACTTTCCTGGCAATAAGACAACATTTAATTCAAGTCTACGTCTGTCTGATTCCTTCAATATCACTTTGGCCGGGCTATGGACTATCAGATGGTCAACTGTTACAGAAAAACTAACAGTGTCACCACTTCTTGGAAATTTGACTTGTAACACACAAGGAACGTATTTATTTGAGTACCTCAACAATTTAGAAGGCCTTGTATACTACCAAACGTTCTCACTTACTTATCTGGGTGAGTATATATATATAAATATAGATTTGTCTTAATTTATACATATATAAAGTGTTAATTCAAGCGATGTCACGAAGCTCGAACCGTTCGATATAGATGGGCAAAGGACGGCTTTAATACAGTATGTATCATTACTGTGCATTATGATATGTTAATGTTGTATGCTCAACTGTATAGATGAACTTATTAATGTAGAGTGAAATTTTAACTTCGTGTAGCGCAAGCACAATTAAGTTAAAGCTTGACAGAGCGAAAAAAGATATGTATATACATATCTTGAATTTTATAATTGAACTTACTTTATTGATTACCTTCATGATGAAATAGCATCATAATAATAACAAATTTCCTTATATATTTCATTATTCTTGAATATCGCCATTTAACACATTAAATAATATACATTTGGAATGGTATTGAACACACCTGTTACTGACTTAGTTTAAAAAAATCGATCGTGTTTGTTGTAATAAGAAATTACAGCTAGATATGTTTTATTATATATGCTTGTGTGATATTTAAAGCCTTTCCTCAAAACATACTGTGAAAATGTAGATTTTGCGATGTTTAAGCGATGTACTGTACTATACCGTTAGCGGAGTTTTTACAAAGTTTACAATATGAAATAGCGTAGATTAAACATGTACATTTCTACGGGTTATTATAAGTGTCTCTATCTTTATTGACAATTTCTATAACATGTTTAATTCATATCGTTGTCAGGCAATTTGGATGATGTACGTGTATCTGCTCAACCGTACTTGAAAGAAAATGGCGTCAACAAATCCGTACACCTCTCATGTTCAATGCAAACGGGATGTCGCCACGGTGTTCTCGTACCGGAACTAAAAAAGGGAGAAGATACTTTATTTATTCATGACGCGTCTTGTTCTTACTCGTTCAATATTTATAAAGGAGGAGAGGTTGTATGTACAACGGATATCGACGCAGACATCTGGATGTCAAAAGATGAAGTCATATGTTCCCTGAAGCCAAATGACGGGGTGCACCAACTAGCCAAGGCTGGACAAATGGACACTAAAAGCGCAGACCTATTAAGTAAGTCATAGGAATAGCACTATTTCACAAACTGTTATCACTTCAACCTTAAATGAAGTAATTTCCATATTTTCTTTCAAAAATTGACCATGTAACATTACAAGCATGGTATTCAATATGCTGTTTTTCAATTTTATTTTGAAAACTCTCCGGCCCTGCTGGGCAGATATTATGTAAATCTTTACACAATCCTGCAAATTGAGCTGATAAATAACCAGATACGAAGAATGCTGTCCTTCATTCAACCAATATGGAGGCTGTTTATGTTTATTTAAAAAAAAAGGATTTTGCAGTAGGCAGAGGTATATATATTTATTCATTTAACCAATTGTCACATTAGATTATTGCCAGACCTTCAGTTCACGATAGGTGAGCCCGGATACCTCAACTGCAAGAAGAATGGAAATGTTTGGGTTTAAGTAAAGGCATTATAAACATATGTATATATTAGGAACAGGTGTTCATTAATTCAGTGTAAGTATTATATATTAATGATTTTTTGCAATTGTTACATCAGATTATTGCACTTTGGTATCCTTCGCGATCGGCGAGCCTGGGTACATCAACTGCAAGAAGAGAATAAATGGAGATATGAATATCGCTCTGGAGAGGAAGAGTTACTACTTTGGTGACTGGTCAACGTTGCTGACCATTTACGGCGAAGGAAGCGGGAAAGCCCTCAATGGTCGCCTTACGTTTACTGCCATGAAAAATGCACACATTATGGAAATCAATATTACTATAGCGGAGGTCCACTGCGGCGACAAAGGACATATGACCTTAAACTATTCAGACGGCTCGCGCACCAATATCGAAATCGAGGTAACATCAGGTAAATAATTAATTTCTTTAAATTAGCGTGTGGAAAACATCATATGTTTTATTATCTTATATTAATCACTTTGGTTGAACTGGGTCTACATGTTGGACTTAACTTGAGTACCAAGGAAAATATTTCTGGTTGAGTCGGCGATAACATACATTTGCACTCTTGATCAGGAGTCGAAATGCGGTCAAATTTGGGGAAGGCAAGTAAGCTTTAACAGCACCGCCTGACTACCGAAAAAAAATGATATAAAATTGTGTTTGATAAACATATTTTTAATATTTATTTGTTAATAATGTTTTCAGCGTTACATGTAAATCATGTTTAATGTATATTTACATAGGAAAAATAACACTCAAATACTGAAGCCATTTTAATGGGATTAAATACGTTTAAATATGTCATATTTTGCACGTAGTTGGTACTGCATTAGAAATTAATACTACTCACAACTCTAAGCGATACGTAAATTCCCTTTCATTATCACATTTGATGACGTAGTGCTTTGTTTGAATGACGCTTACGTAGACCCTAAAAATGTTATATACATCGTTCAGACACACATCTAGGAACACGCGGTTAAACTTCGCACTTGAAGCTCGTTTGTGTCATTTATTTCATTAATATACTTATTTTAACAACAAGTATGGCGACGAGTAACCACATTTAAAACGTTTTCAACGAGTGTGTCATTGTATTACTCGTTCATGTCATTCTCTTTATATCATGGTGTTTTACATAAAGAAAAATTGTTTTGTGTTACGTTGTTAAACAATAAATGGTTTATTACCAAGTAAAATGAATGAAAACATTTAATACAAACATAAAGTCACAATGTATTAAAGATGTATTGTCACCCAATATAATGTTTTCTGTGTCAGCGGTGCCACCAAGTTGTCCCGGATCTGAGACTAAATCACTTCACGCTGAAAACAACTTTATACTATTTTGCGCATGGTGTCCTGGTCATGACGTCGAAGAAGTTCTCGTGAACCATACCAAGACGGAAAATGGCGTTGGAACAATGCTACCATCGTTCCCAATCACATTTTTTGTGGATTCTAAAACGGCACATAAAGAGCAGAATTTGACAATACAATTTACCCAGCAGTATGGTGTGATGCGAGTGGATATCACCCGATTAAAAGGAGTTGGCTGTAACTATGGAGGCGATTACTCCATAACTCTCCGCTCACCAGGAGAGTCGTCAAACAGAAACATACATGTTAACATCACAAGTAAGTATTACAGTGTATTATTCCACACCTATTTAATCTCACTGTAACAATACAGTCCGTATTATGAAAAGTTGGATCACTGAGAATAGTGTTATAGGGAAGATTATATCATATACCTGGGTCCGAACAACATGTTATCAATTGCAATCTACAGGCAAAACTGGAGAAGTATAACTCAAATATAGCTCCAGATATTTGATGATATGTATCACTTTGCTAATGTCTGTTCACGTCGGCGTTTTTTTTCGTCATTGATTTTCAAACACGGTGTTCAGACAGCAAATTACATAATGTTTTATACAGGTAATAACAGACATGTTATTCTTTAGCAAACATCGCATTTAACATTAGTTTTTGTATGGTGACCCACACATATACACGTGCGTTACATGTGACCATGTGTATGAATTCATCAACAATTTAGTCATGCCATCTTCAACGTGAGATGAAGACATTATCTTTCTTTATTCCTAATCGACAACCTATTACGTTCGTTTTTAATGGAAAATGATATACTCTCTGGGTTTGATAATAGTCTCAAGTATCACATGCTGATAAGGACACACTTACCCTTCCGGAAACATGGCATTGTCGGGTTTTTGTTTTTAGGAATTCATACTGTCGTTTGCTATATTGTTTTGTATTCCCCCGAGTAACGTTGCATGGTCGTCTCTATTGTGTTGGTGCTATGGTTTAATATCAATTTAAATTTAAAATTTAAAAAATAAAACATGATTATAGATATTTGTATATGAAATCTTTTAAAGCAAACATGTCTCTGATAACTTTATCAAGGTGTCTTTCTCAATTGCTATAGGTTTCATTACTTCCAGCCAAATGGTCAACTTTTTAGGAAAGTATAATTCGCGAGTGAAGCGATGTTACCTGGCGTGACGTCATTATCTTTCTCCTGGTGATTGATATAACCATTCATAAAAATTGATTGATTGATATTTATTAGAATATGTGAATCAAATAAGCGTTAATTAAAATTAAGATGAAAAGATTTTACGTTTTGGCGGATACGAACAATTTATTCCATTTCCATTTCCATATTTTGTGAGATACATTGATTTGTATACTAATTTGTATTCAGTCCCCCAAAGTCTGTATACGTATTCCATGACCGACACTCCTGTGATAGCCGGAAGAGATCTAGATGTTGAATTCAAGGGATTCATGGGTTGTTCTGTGTCTAATGTCATTGCAAAGCAGGACGGTGTTTCACTTCTGGCGAGCGCAGTGACGGTAAGGCTATTTCCCCCTACGAAATTCGTTCGTTTGGCATATTTGAAAAGGTTTACGTTGTCATCGAAATAGCAAACTTCACTAGTCCTATTGTCACGTATACGGTACAAAATGTCTGTCGATAATTACATATTATAGTTAATTCTGTGTCACGGCTTACGATACACGGTTACACAACCGTAACAAATTTGTATTTTCAATATCCTTTTAAATCACTATTGTAAATAGGTATAGAAACATGCAGTTCCTAACGAATTTTATTAAAAGAATGTTTCGATATGCATTTTGTTACGCATTGTAATTTACAGAACAAATACTCATTATCATTGTCCTCACAGCATAGATTACTAATTTTTAGGTTGCTGACGAGGACATCAGGGATGCACTAGCGTTCAAGATCGTTTGGTCATATAAACCGGTGGACCTTGCCTTACATACCACAGTTATCAATGCATCCGTGTCATTTCTTCCACTGGGAGATACAACTCGTAGTTACACTGAATCTAAGAGGTTTGATGTATTAGAAGGTGAGACTGGTTATACTACTTCGACACTCTTGTGAATCACACCAATAATGATTTTGGTACTATACTTGGGACAATATTTTAATTTCCTATAAACACATTGTATATATTACTAAAATTGTCCTTAAAAACATCCTTAAATGTATTCTCTATGATACAGTTACAGTTGTACCATTTTTTATTTTATTATATTTATTCTTTAGATATAAATATCTGATATTGAAATCGGATCAGATTTCAGAAAGCTTTAACTTCTATGTACTTCTACTGTACAGATGATGGAAACAAATGCGGCATCTTTCAAGCGATCTAATACCAACAGTATTCTAAAGTGTTGTTTTGTTTATTTCAGATTCCTATTGTGATAACTTTGCATCGTGTAACGTCGCACACCCGTCCGTCTTCGGCCTGTACATTGCGTGTAACTCTGCTAGTCTTATTCAAGCAGTGAACAAATGTCCAGCTGGCATGAGTCTTATCTACCCGGATCCAAACAACTGCTTAGGACAATGTGGATAACGTACATGTGTTTTTATCCGAGTGACCACTTTTCGCAGTATTATTATTTTAGGTTGTTTTTTTAACGTTATTCACCCGTTTAACCATACCCTATATTTTTGTGGAACGCTAGCGGTACCATATATATTGAGCACAATTGTCAACCTGGATTATTTCCAGATCCAGCCAACTGCCTAGGACACATGAAATATAGTGATTTGAATTGAATGTTTGTTTTTAAATTTTGTTGTTGTTGTTAAATCAAAAATCAAGAGCACTTCTTTCACTTAATGCTTAGCTGAATGTGCTACTTGTGTGTTTCTGATATTGAAGCTGAAATTTCAGTTTTGTTTAGTGTTCAAGTCGAATATAGCGTGTAATATATCTTAACTAATACATCTAGAACCCTTAAAATAATGTACTCCTCTAGATCCCAAAATACATCGATTCTATGAGTAGGCTTCGGAAAGAACAAACACGTACACATATATTATTACTTTTTGGGCACAGTTGAGATAGAATGCCTTATATATCTTGTTAATGAAATCCAGTTACAGATATATTTTCTTCTGAAAACTTTATGTATTTATTTATTTGTGGTTAAAGTTTCCATAGTTGTAAAAATGTTCAATGTATATATGTAAGTAAATACTACTTTCGATTAGTGATTTATATTTTTTTATGAATGTACATTTATTGTAAACTCGTCATTGTTTTACTACACGAAATTGACCAATCATATTTCGACCCATCCATCTTCCCTTAATGACAATCGTGTTGACAAGCATATAATAATATTTTGAGTTGTCAAATTAATATAAATACTTAAAATGAAATACACGAGGGATCCCTTACCTAATGCACTCAAAACAAAAGGCAAAACACATGAGAAGTGTTGCGTTTATTGCATGATATCACTTTCCCTTAGCATTGGTTTAGATATTGGTAGTTCAAGTTAAACAGGGTACAGTATGTTGGTTGAGTAGGTAGTAAAGTTGGTTAGGACTAAAATATAATGACCTGAGGTCAAGGGTTCGATATCCTGGTCTGACCCTTTGGGTATTTTTGTACTGGGAAAACTGTTGTTGAATGTTTTTGCTTATTTCACCTTTATCATTTATCATGAGAGTTCCAAAATGTATGGCTTTCTTTTTATAAAAATGTAAAAGGATTAGGTTTTGAACACTTACTTGTTGTATATATTTCCGTATTTACGTTTCGTGTAACGGAGTGCGTGTACCTGGGGTATTCCCGTTGGGGATTCCCTTCCGGTATATTATTTAGACGTTTATGATTGGTTAATATTTTTAGGATATGTTACCTTACCTGTACCGCACTCTACGCTCAGGTATGGGTCAGTATCGAGTTCAAATACTACATTGCACGTGTATTTCAAATACTACATGGCACGTGCATTTCAAGGCATACAATTAAAATTTGGCTATATAGCTGGGTGTTTTTGGTATTGTAAATCAGTCTGGCAGGTATGTAGGAGTATATTTCGGCCTTAGACCTCAAAATTATTCCGGGCTGGGTGGTATTTTCCCATTGTAGGCATGTTTGGGTAGAATTATCTCGGTGTTAATTTGGGATGGTTATTTTCCCGTTGTAGGCATGTTGTAATATATTATCGGGGTGTGTTTAAACTTATTTTCCAAGGTGGGATAGCCTACCGCGTGGACATTTTTGAGAGGACATATGTTACACGGTATACTGTTTTAGTATGGACCGGTCGAGTGGTTGACGTGCTGTACCATTGTGTATATCTATTCATTATGTTTAATTTACTTCACTGTTTCGTTTGGTACATAATAAATTGTAGAACTTTATAAAACGTGTTGTCATTCATTGACCTGTAGCCAGCTGAAGTTAAGTCAAGACAGAACCACAGAGTTGACGAAAGAAAAATCACTATACGAGGGCAAAACTTTTACAAATAATTAAGCAAGCTACATAAAGTCATACAAGAAAACAAGTTTTAAAATGAAAAGTTAGTTTTTGGCAGTGGCGTTGGGATCTCTTAATTAAATACAATGTTTATTGTACATGTATAAACATTGTTCTCGTGTTTTATTGTTGTAAAGTGCAGAGTAACAAAACTTTTTTGTTTTATTCCATTTTCTTCTGATACCTTAAGAATCAAAATTTGATATCACTCATGGCTCGTTCGCTTCATTTCTCCCTGATCATCATAATTCTGGAAAGAATATGCTTGATTTGTTGTTTAAATATCACTTTTCGAGGTTATAATTAAATTTACGAAAAGTGATCGATATCTTATTTCATTATTAACATTATATCCGATATGATAAAATATACTACAGTATACAAAGTTTGGCAGTGACATACTTTATAGACGTTATGATAGACGACCTTGCTAGTGAGTTAGACAATCGAGGTCTTGGACTTACGATAAAGGATATACACGATAAAAGATATACACGTACCATGCGTGTTATTAGCGGACGACACATTAGTATTGTCAGCCTCTATAGGGCTACTTCAAAAAGAATTAGATATAGTATATACATACTCTACTCGTTGGCGTCTCAACTATAACTCCACAAAGAGCTCTCTAGTAATATTTCAATCCCCACGTCGACGTGTGATGTCAGAAGAATGTGGGCCTATACAATGTAAAATTGGTTCCGATATAATTCCAATGACATCACAGAAAACGTACGCTGGGATAACGTTTACCCATAACCTACAATCAAGCAGTAGTATTTTTGATGCTTGTGTGAAAGGAAGGACTAACCTAAATTCACTTTTAAGTATTGGTATTCACCCCAATGGGCTGAACCCTGTATTAAGTTTTAATATTATTAAAAGTGTTGTATATTCAAGTATGTTGTATGGTTGTGAGCTTTGGAATTCATATACTAAGCAAGCTGTAGAAGAGTTGGAACGTACACAGAGATATGCATGTAGACGTTGTATTGGTCTTCCTAAAACTTCCTCCACAGCAGTGACTGCTCAGTGTTTAGGGTCATTTGATATGTGGAGCGAAGTGGAGAGAAGGAAACTATTATTTTGGAACAAATTGTGTTTAGGTGGTCCAAAATTTTTATGGAAAACACTTTTTATTATTAGACTATGCCAATTTATGTATGGTAGTTCATCAACTACTCAAATAGGATTTCTGCCTGATATATATAACATAATGGTTAAATTTAATATAGAGTCATTTATCAATGACTATGTTCTAAATATATTCGTACCACCGATGTTATGCTGGAAACGTTTCATTAATAGATTTATATATGATTTTTATTATATAAGGTGGACAGATAAACTAAATACACGTGATGAACATAAGAGATATGCTGCTATCCATAGTGATCCGGGAATAAATCCAATATTGCAACTAAGCACTAAACAAATTTCTCAACAACATGTATGGGATCTAGTAGAGTTATTTAAATACTCAATATCTTGTGAGAATGAATTGGTTATATGTAAGATATGTGAGAAAACAAGTAAAGATATTGTGTTGCATTTTATATTAGAATGTCCAGGTTTATACTTAAGCCGTGATAAAATGATGGATGGTGTTGTAAATGCTATAGAAGTATTGTCATATGTACAGTTTTCAGAACTAAGCATTGAAGACCAGTGCAGCTTTTTACTTGGCGAGCATTCACATGTGTACTTGACTGATATAGAGTGGGAAACACTAATGATAAATATGGCTGGAAATATCAAAGGAATGGTATGTGAGATGGAGAGTTTTCTATAATTAACCTATTGATATATATATAAGTGTATACGTATATATGTAAAAGATGTACGAGGAATAGGTATTGTAGTGAACATTTTGTATGATGAATTATATAATGCAGTTATATGAATGTCAAATACGTCATTATTTAATACATTTACTTCTCAAAACTATGTTTATATATAAATTAAGACACATTTTGTAAAACTGTTTTGACATATGAAATCTCCTAAAGGAGGAAATAAAGAATGTCTGTCTGTCTGTCTGTCTGTCTGTCTGTCTGTCTGTATCCAGAGTTTCCTTTGCTTCCCCTTTTTTAATATATCAGTAATTAAGGGATATTTTCATAGATAGTGCTATTTCTTAAAAAACAAAGAGAAAAATTTCGCGGAAAATTGGTCAGAGTTTCAACTTTGGCTTTGGACGGGTTTGCACCGAAACTATTTATATCATAGAATGTAACATTGTTTTGTTACCAAATGACATATAGAAATGAACAATGCCACGCATGGTACATTAAATATAAAAGGACGGTATAGATGTATAAAATTGAAATTGATAAATATGAATATTTCTGTTAAAAGTATACATTTTTAATGAGACGTTTATAGACAAACATAGAAAGTAATTAATTTATTGACGAATTAATATTTCAAATATTCCCGGACACTGCATTCTGAATATTTTAAGAAATGTTTCATTCTTATAACCTCGTACCAATGACAAATGTATCTTGCTTGGTTACTAACTTATGTTTTATCATTATTTTTATTGGAAATATGAAGCCATAACATATTTTTGATGTCGAATCGACAAATTGAACATATCGCACAGTGCTCTTTTCAGAGGGTATCGGCTCGGAAAACGTCACATCTTTTGTTGCGCAATCCATTGATAATATATCCCACAATCAACCGATCCCCAGCATAAATATAGTGGACCTTGAGGAATAAAATATTGCAAAACGATGGCAAAAAACGAATGCTTTGCGTTTCTGGAAGTTTGGTAGGGTTTTGTGACTAGAACACTTCACCATACCAACAACTTCAAATAATCTGCTCATGGTGCCCTGGTCATGACGTCGAACAAGTTCTCGTGGATCAAACAAGGTCGGTAGATAACGGTATAACAACGTTACCACCGTTTCCAATCTCATTTAATACGGAACACAAAGAACAGAATTTATCAATGCAATTTACCCAGGAGTATGGTGTGATGAGGGTGGATATCAACCGATTTAAAGGAGTAGGCTGTACAGATGGTGATGACTACGCCATTACTCTCAGCTCACCATGTGGGTCATCAACTAAAACCATGCATGTAAACATCACAGGTTAGTCTTCAAGTATTTTATTACCTATCTGTTTAACCTTACTATATTGACATTGCCTGTTTCCATGCTATGCAATACAAGATTTTGCATTGTATTGCCCCAATAGCACTTTTGATGTAGGCATGCCATGTGATAGGGGGCTGGTGTGCGTCCTGTATTCACATAAAATCTGAGAGCTGCACACAACACTATGCAAATAAGTAGTCTGCAGTTTCAGGCTGCACGCTTTACAAATGTACAACAGGGTACTAGTCTCTGTATCTCTTTCTTGAAGGATGTGAAATGTCATCCATTGTGTTACTTCGCCAACACAATTTCTGTGATGCTTCATTTGTTAAGTTTTCTCCTTTTCAAACACTGGATATATTTTTTTAATAACAAGATGGACTGAAAATACTTACAGACAGAGAACGACATTAAACTTGACTTGGTTTCTTTTCTGAGAATGTCTGACATCTTAAAGGTTGAGTTATGTATAAAGGTAAATGTAGTAGCAGTCGATTCCTATTGACATATTATTTATATAGACATTATTTATTTTTATAAGTCCCAGATATCCTGTACACTCATTCTTTGACGGACGCTCCCGTGATAGCCGGAAGAAATTTAGAAATTGAATTCAAGGGATTCATGGGTTGTGCTGTGAATAATCTCACTGCAATGAAGGACGGTGTTCCTCTTTCGGCAAACAAAGTGACAGATAGATACCTAGTTTTACTTCTCTATTTCATACGTTAGTGGAAAATGTCTTACAAAGTGCACATAGTCATCAAAATATCATCTGGCACGTCCGAAAATGACCATTGCGGTCAATAGGACGTAAAACGCAAACACACAAAACTAATCAAAATAAATATACTGAACTTTTTCCTCCGTATCCCATTCGATACAAGATGTTAACATCAAATTCAATGGTCTGCTGCTACGTAATATTTTTAGCAACAAAAATGACAGATACTTGCGAATTCTATTATAAGCCGCTTTTTATAATAAAAAAAAAAAAACATTTGCATTTTCATATTTGTTTTTGTTTTGAGAAACTAAAGTAAACCTTATTCAGATATTTATTGTACAGAAAAAAAGAAAAGAAAAAAAAATCTACACCAAGTGCTTCGTTATACATTTTGACGTATAACTGCTAACTTATGCTTATTCTATTCATAATTTGATATTTATAACAGTGTTCTTACTGTCAAATTTGCCTGATATTAGGTGTCTGATGTTGACATCAGGAATGCACAAGCGTTTAAGATCGGTTGGTCTTACACACCAGTGACCTCTGATATGAACAACAAGAACATCAATGCAGCCGTATCGTTTGTTCCAATTGGAGAGACAACGCCAAGAAATTATACTATATCTAAGAGTTTTAATGTACTAGAAGGCGAGACTGATTGTAACGCATTATTGTGTATCACACTTATGATGAATTTCGTGACTATACTTTGGACAATACATCCAATTTGGTATAAAAAAGGATATATTACAAACGTTGTCATTTTTTTTCTTTTCTTCTTTTGAACGACTTATTCTGAAGAACTGGAGGACCTAGGGTCACGACATTTGACCAGTAGGTAGATGGGATTGAGTGCTATTAAGTTTCCTCATTAAAATGACCTTGACCTAGTTTCAAGATCACAGATGTCAGATATGTTAAAATGTTCAGACAACAATATCCTGAGAACTATTTGGACTACAGTCATGCTACTTGGGTATGTTATGTCGACCAGCTGTGTGAAATGTTTTTCTTTATTGCAGTAATGAGGTCTAAGGTCAAGTTTAATTGCTAGCCGGAGTCAAAGGTCAACGTGGGTTAAGAGCTTTAAAATTGTAATTAGAATTTCAAATTTCAAACAACAATATCTCAAGAACCGTTTAAAAGATGATGTTAAAATGTCTTGTGTTCTAAATATTTGGTCTGAAGTTACCTACAAGTAAGTTTCATGTAACAAAAGAAACAGGTGAGCGATACAGGCTCTCTGGGCCTCTTGTTATGTTTATTCTTTATTTCAGATTTCTATTGTACCAACTTTGCATCGTGTAACGTCGTACACCCGTCCGTCTTCGGCCTGTTCATTGCGTGTAACTCTGCTGGTCGTATTGAAGCAGTGAACAATTGTCCAGCTGGCCAGAGTCTTATCTACCCGGATCCAAAAGACTGCTTAGGACAATGTGGATAGCGTTTTCTCGATTTTCTCTTTTTCTCATTATCATTAAAAGAAAATATATTTTGAAGTTTTGTATACTGTTTAATATACAGTGAAATCTGTATAAACAAGGACATGTGAACATGTCATCTCGAAACATGTGAAACCTTGCTCATCTAGATCAATTTCTATAAGTAGGCTATGGAATTGGAAAACCTTCGAAAGCCGTTCAGAGGTTTTACCTCAAAACATGTGAAACCTTACTCACAAAGTTCCACTTATATAGGTAAGCTATAGAACGGGGAAACTTGAACAGTCGTGCAGAGGTTTTACCTTGAAACATGTGAAACCTTATTCACATAGTTCCACTGCTATAGGTAAGCTATGGAACGGGGAAACCTGAACAGTCGTTCATAGATTTTACCTCGAAACATGTGAAATCTTTCTCACCTAGTTCCACTCTATAGGTACGCTATATAAGCCTGTACAGAGATATTCGCACATTTGATGCACAGTTACGATAAAGTGTGCTGTATATATTTTAAGAAGAAGAAACCATATCATTATAGAGAAAATTCCATGTTTTGCCGTTGAATACCATGTATATTTAAAGTGTATGGCAAAATATAGATATTTTAATAAGAGCTTTGTGATTTTCTATTCAGAAATGATAATTTAGTCATGCCATAAAAAAGTTCCAATTAATAGTTACTGTTTAAGTAGTGAGATGGTATCCATCGGATACATTATTTATTTATAAGCATTGCTCCACAATTTTATTTTGTTTTTTTTATAACCTTGTAATTAAAATAATTTTCGTTCGTGCTTATGCGACACAGCTTTATTTAGCCTCTGATTTAGTTTCTGGATATAGCTGTTTATTCATGTACTTCGAGACTATGCTTATATATATTGTGATCAACCTCTTGTAAAGTAAACATAATGTAACAATAACCTATGCGTAAATACATCCATAGCGTCACATATATCGATAATTTCTATTATATGGAAAGCCATTTCTGTTTTCCTACAAAAAACATATTTTTTCATATAAAGCTGTAGCAACCTTTAATCTTTTACTGCTTTTAACAAGTGACCCCGATAAAAAAAATGTAACTAAAACATAGTCCGTGATCTTCATTAAAGGTAGGTAGTTATTAACAAAACATACTTCTCATAATAATTGCTTGAATAGTAAATATTGATTTTCATTACCTCTCCAAGTCACTTTTCTTTCCTTTTCAAGGTGGCTACTTGGTTTTCATATTCACCCTTGGTGAGAGGCAAGTGCATTACCACCTGAATTTGCAATTAGAAACGTTAAGTAGCAACACAGTAAATGTGTGAAAAAACATGTATGCTGCTACAAAGTTAGTTTTTCTTAAATAAATTTGCAATAAAATTATCGTTTATAATGGATTTATTTTTAATGTTCTAACTTCATTATGAATATAACTGATTTACTGCTTCCAGGATGTACTGCAAGTGAAAAAAGCAGGGTATTTATTTGATATTTGATATTTGTATTCATCACAATCAAGCTACTTATCCTTTACGTTATTAACTTGACTAATATGATGTGACTTTAATTTGTTTATAATGATGTAATTGAGTATCTGTACACAGAGATCGTACGTTGAAAAAAACCACACTTGTGAATCTGTCCTGGATGACGTCGTAAATCATGAATAATTCATATTAGTTAAACATACAGTGTACCTTTAGTTTTTAAAAATCATTTTAGCATTTATAACTCTCCATTTGTAACAGCAAAAATCCTAGATGATAAATTTTCACTTTAATCATTTATTTCTATTTGTTGACAAAATGTTCGAATTGTTCTTATTACAAAATTTGGTTTTAATATTGGTGTTCATGGGATCCAAATTTATTTGTTTAACTTCCCAACCTTCATTTCGCAAAGAAAAACTATAATACTATATTGTGGGGTTTATTTTCGGTTGTATAGGATTAAACACTCTGTCAAAAGCTACGGTTATTTGACGAATTACCTCCATGTGTGTAATGTATGCGTGCATGGGTTTACACATGCTGGAGGCAGGATATGATGGTGAAATTGCTTCCTTGCGATAGCGCGGATCTGATGCTAACTAGAAAGTGTTATCCAACTGAAATATTTCACCTTGGCCCGTATTCATGAAACCGTTCTCATGCTCAAGCATGGATTTTGTGCTCAAGCTTAATTACTTGTTCTTGTTATAAATTCATGAACAAATCTTATTTTGCCGAAGATTTGGAAACATTTTGAAGAGACTTGAACCTGAATACAGTTTTCAATGTTTACATTTGACATTTTGATCGTTTGACATAATTTAAGTGAGTAACAAGAAAGTTTGTTTGAGCACAGAATCCATGCTTGAGCATGAGAACGGTCTCATGAACACGGGCCCTGGTCACATTATACTGACAAGGGAGGAACCTGTTATTGCCGTTTCCCCTATTGCTGTATGCTAGGCAGGAAATATCAACCATATTTAAGGACTTTGGTTTGTCCTGGCATAAGGACACCTAGGCAAACATTTAACAATAACGTCAAAAGTGAGGTGTCACGAAGCAAGGCATTACAAAACAACATTAGTTAGAAGTAAAGCAAATATTACTTCCCCAAATATTTCAATGCGTGGAGCAGGTTTATTTTGGTCGATTTTGTGTCTCCAAAAAATGAAAATCTCCAATCCAGCTGGGTGTTCCACATAAGTCGCCTCTTTCGATGATGCAGTGGAGAAGCAGGAGGAATATTCTGTTCTCGATCCTCGACCTGCAGGGGTGAGTGTGTGGGGAAACGTGAAGTTAATTTCTTTTCTTGTAAAATGTCTATTTACGTCTGAAAATAATCTGAGTGTCAGTTTGATGTGGTCTACCATGTGAATTATAATATCAGTTTTATGCGTTCCATTGTGTAAATAATGTCTGTTAATCGTGGTTTAATGTGTTAAGAAGTTAGTGATGTATGTCCTAGAATGGCCGCCATTGTTTTATGTACTGATTCGTGATGATTGCGAGAGAGCAGATTTTGCACTATTTCTTATTTGATTTTACAAGCACAATAATCCATGATCATTAACCAATGAAAAGTGTCGTTACATCGCAAACGTGCTAGAATTATAGATATTGACATCATTTTGTAAATGTCAGATTGTAGATATTGAAATGCTTTTGTTAGTGTCAAATGTCAAATATTGACATGATTATTGTTCGTGTCAAATTGCAAATATTGTTATACGTTTGTTAGTGTCAAATTATAAATATTGACATATTTTTTGTTAGTGTCAAATTGTAAATATTGACATGATTTTTGGTTAGTATCACAAACTATCTCGACTTACACTGTCAAAGTAAGTTCATGGTCCCTTTTCATTTTCAAGCATTGTCTGTGTGCTCAACCAACTCTCTTGTAACTGACATTAAATCATGTTAAACGATCAAAAACAGTCAAATGTAAACGTTAAGATTTCATCATTAATTTATATTTATCACAAGAAATTAGGTTTGAGCACAAAAGCTACGCTTGAGCATGAGAACGGATTTATGAATGCGGCCCATTTTACATTTTTGGCAATATCATAAGCGAACTTAGCTTTGATATTGATTTTCATACAATCTTCATCTTATAACCCTTATCAACACAGAAAACTTCAGTCGTTATATGAGGGCTTCCTTGAAATACAATTTGCATATCTTTCAATGAAAATAATTTGATAAAGACTTTCAGCTTTGAATTTTAATTTGAAAGGCTACAGCGTTTTAAGGTATGAGAACGTTTATTAAATCAAAGACATATTTGGCTTTGACAATTTTATCAAGTCTGTTACGTGAAAATGATAACAATATTAGTATATAATACTAAAATAATAAAAAGAACCCACCTTATATAGTCTTACTTCCTATGTATAACATGTTTCACTAATGTGTTTTGTGCATCGTGTTAACTGATAAACTCTCCTTTCGGAACACCCTCGGGATTGTCTTTAATCCACCTGAAATGTCTCGATTGACGTATCAAATTATTTACGAGTATACGGCGAAGATCTTTTCTTCCCAAATAAATTATCTATGACATTAATCAATACCTATGCGGTCATAAAATAAACCTAACGCGACATTTTTGTGGTAATAGGACCGAAGGTAAATTTCCAGCTTTGCCCATATTCATAAAATCGTTCTCTTACTCAAACTTAATTTCGTTGCACAAGATCTATTTGAAATCATAGAGTATTTGTTCATAATTAAGTCATCTGTTATTTCGCAGGTACAATGAACTGGGCTTAAACTTTACCGATACGTTTATCATTACAACGTTTTAGTAACTAGCAGAAATGTATATATATTTCAAAGTTAAGTGTCGATATGAAGACTAGTTCAGGTAAGAACGATACAATCTGATATTGTATTAACTGATCGTTCATCTCCAGCCAAAATATATTGAAACAAGAAATGCTGTTTTGCAAAGTCAAAATAGGAGAACGTCATGGGTATTATGATACATGTATTACTCGTTGGTTTTTTTAACATGGAAACCGGTGCTTAGTGAGGGTTTCGGCAACGTTGTGGAATAGCTTACCATCTGCTTTTAGAAATTCAAATACCCTGGCCAAATTCAAGAGGTTCATCAAAACTGACCTCTTCACGTCTGCAATTTAGGCTCTTTGCAAAGACGTCATGCAAATACCACCCTTAATTTATTCATTTATGTGCACATTGCGATCATAATCTGCTTGCTTAATGTATAAAAGTGTCTGTAAGCCTTTGTTTTTGTATCACAATTATAACTTATACTATTATCCATATGTTGTAAAGCGCTTGAGAGTAATTTTACAAATTATATAGGGCGCTATATAAATGTTGTATATTATCATTATTATTATTACACATTCAATCATGCACTCTAATTGGTTGGTTAAGTGTGACAGTAACAAACAGCGTTATCTTTCAGAGTAGAAACAAATATTAACTATATTTCCAATTATAAACTCTAACACTAGCAGAAACGTGTTTATATTCCAATGTTAAGTGGAACCATCAAGTCAACAAGAATATTACCACTGTCACTGTGAATATAAATAATAAAAATATGATATATTTGTTGTTGCAACTTTATCGTTAGGTTTCCCACTCCATTAAAGTAGAATTCACATCCTTCTATTTGTTTCATTATTAAATTATGCTCCAAATTGCAAAAGATGTGTCTGCATTTTTTTATATTCCAATACTTTCGTTGACCACGAACTTTTTCCAGATACAGATCTTCCAAAATCGGTTATTTGTTCTGCCTCTTACGAAATATTACTGAATGCAACCACTGCTTAATAGAGCTCTGTTCCTGACATCTGTTCAATAGATACTACCCTGCTGCCTTTCGTGAACAAATATCTCAACTCCCGTCGGAATTTTGGTCCTGTAAGACAGTAGATAAAGAAGTGAATAGCATTGTTGAGGTATTGCATCATATTGCAAAAAGACCATAACAAGTTCATTTTAGCACGTGCATGATCGGAAGCATCAACATACCATTTGTTATACCCAATAAGATATATCACGATTGGAGCGGTCAGAACTAGGAACAAACAGTTCACAGACAGTAACATAATCGTGAGGCTTGAGATTTTTCCCAATCTTTGTCGAATCGGATGCCGTCCACCTCTGCTTTTAGTTGAGTCACTTGTCGTTAGTTGAAGGCGCGTTGATGAAGAATCCGTATCGATTTTGATGACAGCAATATCAGACTTTTCTGAATTGTTCCGTGTCCGGTTCGCCATTTCATGAGCTCTGATTCTCTTTGAGGACCGACACAGCTGTCGCACAATAACGATGTCGCTTGCAATCATTATTACAAAAGGTATTGCGCTGAAAACACTGAAGTCCATCCAGGGCCATATTGTACTAGCAAAGTACGTTATACCCGTACATTGGATTTCGTCGGCGAGGTCAATTATTGCAAGTGACCAAAACAGATGTCCATTGATTGCAATAAGGCTAAGAAAAATAACAACAACAATTACCTTAGCCACGGAGCGTGTACAGATCACCTTTGCTCTAAATGGGTGACGAATTGAAAAGCATCTGTCTACAGTCACTGCAACCAATACCCATGCTGTAAAGTCTAAAGACACGTAAACTAGAAAACCATGAACCTTACAGAAGGCGTTAGAAATAAGTCTGAAATCATGATTGAATCCGAACTTCAGCCAGTAGCGTAGCAAACCCGTATACAGTACAAATATGTCGCCGACGGAAAGGACGAGGAGATAAAACATGGTATTTGACGTCCTCATCGGCTTCCGAAGAAGAACGACAATAGATAAAACGTTGGCAAATGTACCGATGATGATCAGAAAGGGCGGGAAATACAGCCATACTGCCAAGGCCGTTTCGAATTCTTGGAAATGATGAAAGGTCGAGTCGTTTGCCATGATGGTGATGGTTCGTCACTTTAAGAAGGTGTGCCGTCACAGTTATGGTTCATCAGGATCTACAACAGCAATAGTGTGTCGTTAAAAAAGTTGAGGTTTAATCTAACATATCTTATAAAATTGATTGATTAATTGATATGGAATTTGATTCTGCGTGCTGTATTGATATCGGTAAGTATGAAATTATTGATATTTACAAATATAGGGCATACCGGTCCGTCAATTCAGAGCGAAAACAAAAGAAAAAGTTATGCATGTATATTTTTCCATTGAACGTTTATGTTTCTTTCCAAAACTACTATAAATAAAATAAAAAAGGGAAACAATACTGCAGTGCCAATACATAAATAAAAAGTCGGAAGTTAACGATTTTAAAGGATAACAACAGACATCGAAGAGATATCATATATGAGGAAATGCATCAGAAACCTATATTAAGCTTAAGAGGTCTCGGTATGTTACCAAGGTAAACATTACATCGGTACTGGTTTCGTTTAGAACACCATCCGATGGCTTTCTTTATGCAATTTTGATATAAATATAGCCCGGTTCATCAATTTCATAACATCAAAGTAATTGCAAGTTAGATTACTTCTTCGTTTGTCTGAAAATGATAGATTTATAAATACTTTAACAGGAAAAAATAAATCAGAATCAACCACTGGGAATTGTTTATCTTTTAATATCTTTTAGAGTTAAGGAAAAATTAAAATTAAAATTAAAAAAAAAAAAAGTGTTATATCTAGCTCCCGTGTCATATTGATTATTGAAAATAAAAATTAAGGCTAGAAATGAAAAAAGTACAATAATGGTCTCTGGGGTAATTGTGACGCAGGAGATCAATGACGTGATGAATGACCAGTTAACTTTTATGTTTTACGAGTTAGATGAATTTTGTGATATTTTTAACGGTTGCTCAGCACGAGTACGATATGAAAAATTGTTCAGACCACGAATAAACACGGTTTTTCATAAAACCAAAGTATATTATGTTTTACTGCATTATCCTCTTTAAATAAATTGACTTTCATGAACTGAATATCCATCTCCAGCCAAACACATTGAGACATGGAGTGCTGTTTTGTGACGTCACTTTAAGAAAACGTCAGGGACATTATGACGTCACAAGTGAATTACTCATTATTATTTTTTCACACCTAACCCTGCACTCTGATTGGTCGGTTTAGTGGGAGAGTGAAAATAAGCGAAGTAGAAAAAAAATATCAACCATAGTTTCAATTATAAACTTTATATTACACTGATAAAATGTAATCATCAACATTTAACATCATGTTGATTAATAAGTATTCCTTATTCTGAAATGTTTTCAAATTTACCGTGAAAGGGTAGGAAATATGTATCACCGATTCATCGAAATGCATCATTTAGAAAACATAGAAACAGTTCTTTTCAGATATTGAAAATTTAAAGAGTGGGTGATCGTCCATTTTACGGAGCAAAAAAACAAATTTGGCGTAATTACCCAACATTTATTAGCTAAACATATAAGTGTGAATGCATTGAAAGTTCAGAATGATCGATATAAAATTAACTTATATTAACACAAAAATTGAGACGAGTGTAGACTCAACAACGACAGTGGCATCAAAACTATATTGAATTTCGATAAAATTGAAAATATACATATATATATACTTGCATCTGACATGTTTCCAACTGTGTCGTTACAATGTCCCGAATCCTGTTTCATTCGTACACAGGCGGTCGTATTGGATGGTCTACTTTGTGATGACATGTATCATTGTCCTGTGTTTAACACACGGCACTCATGCCTAGTCCGATATCAAGTGAATAACTAAACACTGGATAGATTATTCATGCAACGTCAAGTAGTGGCAATGCATGCTTATCATCTGCACATGCATTAAGGTTTGTACTAAAGCGTTGTGTGAATGCTTAAAGGCAATTATCCGGGACACCGTCGAGGTTGTTGAAGGCAATAGTGTTGTTTTTTATGATACGGACGTTGGAAACTAGATGCCCCAATTCGCATCTATCCAGATGTTAACAGAAGTGCTTCTCAATATCTGTCCAGAACAATTGTAAAATGATTAAGTCAAATTTGAACATGGTCACTGCATGTTGTTTCTGGCAACAGTTGTTAAAACAAGTTAATTTCCGTTCCATCATACATCATAAAATCAATTGTATGAATTCAATGAAATGTAGGTTAATGTTAATTCTGCTGAGAAGACCTATTGGTGTCCACAGTGTCATATCACAGTTATAACGCCCCGACGGTTCATATTTGGAACAGAAATATCGTTATCGTCGCTGTTCGTTTGCACAACAATTGTTGGACGCATAATTATAAATAGTATGTGTAAAACATTGTCATCTTACATTTGTATCGTTTGCATCTGAAAAGTTTAATTGGTTTTTTTTATCATTATGATTTATTGACTACTGCATTACTATAAAACATAGACAGCGTTGTACAATTATCGTCTTGAAAGTTCCTTTGCCATTCTTACAATATGAAAAGCCTTATCGAGATATATATTGCAACAGCAAGTTGACTAGTTGTTGAGAGTCATCACCTGGGGACGTTCTGTATTTATTACACGTTATAAAAGCCAACTGGTCAAACGATGGGGCGGCCTGCTTGTTTGTTCGGTGTAGTGTTCGACTTGTCAAGTATCTGACACAACCCGATGTTCATATCAGCTTCGTGATAAGGTACCTGTCTGTAGCAAGCAGATGTTCCACACGAGACTATCACGTGAATGGGGGAAATATTAGTAGTAATGCGGTCAGTTCGTTCATTTAGACCAGAATACAAAAATTATTTGGGGTGACATTAATGTTAACTACGGTGATAGTTATTATCGTATTGCTAATCTGCTCCATACTTTTGATTCATTGTGCCGCGAACGTTCTCTAATATATTTTACAGTACATTGTCAAGATCCTCTCCTTAATTCAGAGTGCCGTGAGCCACCCGCTGGTCAAAGTGCTGAAAACCTATGCCATACTTATAACATTATGACCTCTTCCTTATTCCCTGTGCTGTGAACCATTCACTGGCTCAAAGTGCAGTGAACTTATCCCTGATCATCATTTTCATGAACCTCTTCTTGATTCATAGTGCCGTGAACCCATCGCTGGTTTATATTGCCGTAAACTACCAGATCAACAGTTTCTTGATCGCTGCTTGATTTATAGTACTATGAACCTCTCCCTGTTACACAGTGATACTAATCTGTACCTGATTCAGAGTGCCGTGAGTCCCTCAATGGTCCAAAGTGCCATGAACTCCTCTCGGATTCATAGTGCTGTGATCTCTCCTTGCTTCATAGAGCTATGAATGAACCATGACATAAGGTAGCATATCTTATACCGCTACACAGTATGTGTTTACACTTGCATAACCAATTGTAAATAATATGAAATGTTATAGAATTTTTAAAGAAGCCTCATTATAACATTTTCTATCCCTACAATACTTCATGTCGAAGGTAGGGTCAACCCCTATGGAGTCTAAACATAAGCATCGGACCCGCTTGGAATTTCCAAACAATATGAATGCAAAAAGGTTTGGGTATAGGAAGCTTAAATCAGGAACAGTTAGTTTCATAATCCATCTTATGACAAATGGGACCTCATAGACTTACACCTGTGTGGGTGTTAAATGTGCGGTAAAATATTTCTTCCTAGAGCCTTTAAATTGCACAATTACTATTAACTTATATCATCATCGTGTGCATCATATTCCAACTATTATTTTGATACCAAATATTGCAATATTTCAAGAACGGAGTGTTCTTTTTTATTGAAGATTTTAGCAGAAAAGTATGTGAAATTTTATTACTCATGAGAAAATTCTCATTTTGGACACGTTAATTTGCATAGTTCTAAAGCAAGTATTTTTTTCATATTTGCTTAAATGTTGGCTACCAATAATATCTTTCAACATAAGGAATTCACAAAAACAATGACAATCGGTTTCGTCATATAACACCTTGGATTTAATAAAAGAAAAACAAAGCTTTCTTTCCACTTTTCCTTAAACTTGTTTCTTCATAACCAAAAGTCCTTGGGTCTTGATATTCGGAGTATGTTTAATGGTAGAAACTTAAAATATATTAAAATAATTTTCACTTTTCACTAATGTATTATCAACTCTCCAATTAAAAGGTAAATAGTAAAGAAAAAATTGGTTACTGACATTTCGATTCCTTAAAATTTCACGTACTGAAAACTGTTAAATATCATCTATTCTTTTAATTTTTAACTTATTTGGGGGGGTTTTAAAACCTTTTTTTGCAACATATTTTGAACTTTGAAAGAGAACAAACAAAATGTATAGTACATAAACTGTTACTTTTCATGGGAGTTCTTTGAATCGTTCGAAGTCTACCACAGATACAAAAACAAGACACACAACTATTTGTTAAAAAAACTAATCTTTAGAGTACTAGACACACGCAAATCGAACAAAGGTCACAATTATAAAAAGCGACCTCCCTTCAAAAGGTTTAAGATTTGCCCCTACAACATGACCAACCCGAAATGCGAACTAAAAACATGTAAAACAATGGGGACTATGAAAGACAAGGAAAGTAAATCTTGTTAGATCAGTCAAATACGACTTTTGTTGCAGCTGCTGTAAGGTGTTAACTGTTAAGGTATCGGTTGTTGTCCCTGTACACGTGGCACGCTAGGTAATGGATCGGTGTCCATAAAGTATCTGTACATATGTTGGGTGATGTCTCCGTACAAGTGTCGGGTAATTATCCGTCCATATGACGAGTGATGTCTCTGTACAAGTGCCGGGTGATGTTTCTGTACAAGTGTCGGTTGAGTATCCGTCCAACTGTCAGGTGATGTATCTGTACAAGTTTCGGGTGATTATCCGTCCAGATGTCGAGCAATGTCTATGAACAAGTGTCGGGTGATTATCCGTCCAAGTGTCGGGTGATTTTTCTATACAAGTGTCGGATGATTATCCGTAAAGATGTTGGGTAATAACTACGTACACGTGTCGGGTGATTACCCGTCCAGATGTCGATTGATATCTCCGTTCAGGTTTCGGGTGATTATCCGTCGAGATGTCGAGTGATGTTACTGTACAAGTGTCAGGTTATTTTTCGTCGAGATGTCGGGTGATATGTCTCTGGAAGTGTTGGGTGTGTATCTGTCCAGATGTCGGGTGTGGTCTTTGTTCAAGTGTTGGATGATTATCCTTCAATATGTCGAGTGATGTTACTGTAAAAGTGTGTCGTTGTTTATTCGTCCAAAAGTCGGGTAATGTGTATGTGGAAGTGTCGGATGTGTATCTATCCAGATGTCGGTAGATGTTTCTGTACAAGTGTTGGGTAATAATCCGTCTAACTGTCAGGTGATGTATCTTTACAAGTGTCGTGTGATTATCCGTCCAATTGTCGGGTGATTTCTCTGTACAGTTGTCGGGTAATTATCCGTCCAGATGTCGAGTGATATGTCTGTACAAATGTCGGGTCAATTTTTGTCTAGATGTCGGTTGGTGTCTCCGTCAGGTGTCGGATGATTATCTGTCCAGATGTCGGGTGTGTATCTTTCCAGTTGTGGGGTAATGTTTCTGTGAAAGCATCGAGTTATGTCTCTGTACCAGCGTCGGGTGTTATTCCGTACTCATGTCGGGTGATGTCTCCATACAAGTATCGGGTGATAAATCTTCCAGATGTCGGGTGATGTCTTCGTCAGGTGTCGGGTGATGTTACTGTACAAGTAGCTGGTGATTAATCTTCCAGATGTCGGGTGATGTCTCCATTCAGGTGTCGGGTGATGTTACTGTACAAAATATCGGGTGATGTCTCCATTAGGAGTCGAGTGATTATCTGTCCATATGTCGGGTAATGTGTATGTTCAAGTGTCGGTTTATTATCCGTCCAGATGTCGGTAAATGTTACTGTACCAGTGTCTAATGATTATTTTTCCAGAAATCGGTTGATGTCTCCATTCAAGTGTCGGGTGATTATCTGTCCAGATGTCGAGTGATGTTACTGTACAGGAGTCGGGTGCTTATCCTTTCGGGTGTCGGGTAATTAGCCGTCCTGATGTCGGGTGTATGTCTCTCCAGATGTCGGGTAATGTTTCTGTAAAAGCATCGAGTGATGCCTCTGTACCAGCGTCGGGTGTTATTCCATACAGATGTCGGGTGATGTCCCCGTACAAGTATCGGGTGATTAATCTTCCAGATGTCGGGTGATGTCTCCGTCAGGTGTCGGGTGATGTCTCCGTCAGGTGTCTAGTGATGGTACTGTACACGTGTCGGGTGATGTCTCCGTCAGGAGTCGGGTGATGTTACTGTACAAGTGCCGGGTGATTATCCTTCCAGATGTCGGGTAATATGTATGCACAAGTGTCGTTTGATTATCCGTCCAGATGTCGGGAAATGTAAATGTACGTATACCAGTGTCGGGTGATTATCCGTTGCGATGTCGATTGATCTTACTGTTTAAGTGTCAAGTTATTTTCCGTTGAACGTTGAGTGATGTATTTTTACAAGTTTCGGGTGATTATCTGTCCAGATATCAAGTGTGGTCTTTGTTCAAGTGTCGGGTGATTATCCGTAAAGATGTCGAGTGATGTTACTGTAAAAGTGTGTCGGTTGTTTATACGTCCAAATGTCGGTCAATGTGTCTGTGAAAGTGGTGGGTGTGTATCCTACCAGATGTCGGTAATGTCTATGTACAAGTGTCGGGTGATTATCAATCCAAGTTTCAGGAAATGTTACTGTACCAGTGTCTGGTGATTATTCGTCCATATGTCGGTTGATGTCTGCGTAAACATTTCGGGAGAATATCCGTCCAAAGGTCGAGTGATGTTACTGTACAGGAGTCGGGTGCTTATCCTTTCGGGTGTCGAGTGATAAGTTGCTTGATGTCGGGTGTATGTCTTTCCAGATGTCGGGTAATGTTTCTGTAAAAGCATCGAGTGATGTCTCTATACCAGCGTCGGGTGTTATTCCATACAGATGTCGGGTGATGTCCCCGTACAAGTATCGGGTAATTAATCTTCCAGATGTCGGGTGATGTCTCCGTCAGGTGTCGGGTGATGTTACTGTACAAGTGTCGGGTGATGTCTCCGTCAGGTGTCGGGTAATTATCTGTCCAGATGTCGGGTGTGTGTCTCTCCATATGTCGGGTAATGTTTCTTTCAAAGCATTATGTGATGTCTCTGTCCCAGCCTCGGGTGTTATTCAGTACAGATGTCGGGTGATGTCTCCGTCAGGTGTCGGGAGAAGTCTCCGTCAGGTGTCGGGAAATGTTACTGTACCAGTGTCTGATGATTATTCGTCCGTATGTCGGTTGATTTCTCCGTACAAGTGTCGGGAGAGTATCCGTCTAAATGTCGAATGATGTTACTGTACAAGTTTCGGGTGCTTATTATTGCGGATGTCGGGTACAGTATCTGTCAGGTGTCGGGTGATTATCTGTCCAGATGTCGGGTGTGTGTCTCTCCAGATGTCGGGTAATGTTTCTTTCAAAGCATAATGTGATGACTCTGTATCAGCGTCGGGTGTTATTCAGTACAGATGTCGGGTGATGTCTCCGTTAGGTGTCGGGTGATGTTACTGTACAGGTGTCAAGTGATGAATCTTCCACATGTCAGGTGATTTCCCCGTCAAGTGTCGGGTGATGTTACTGTACAAGTGTCGGGTGATTATCCTTCCAGATGTCGGGTAATGCGTATGTATAAGTGTCAAGTTATTTTCCGTCGAGATTTCGGGTGATGTTTTTGCACAAGTTTCGGGTGATTATCTGTCCAGATGTCAGGTGAGGTCTTTGATCAAGTGTCGACTGAGTATCCGTCAAGATGTCGAGTGATGTTACTGTAAAAGTGTGTCGGTTGTTTATCCGTCCAAATTTCGGGTCATGTGAGTGTCGGGTAATTATCTGTCCAGATGTCGGGTGTGTGTCTCTCCATATGTCGGGTAATGTTTCTTTCAAAGCATTATGTGATGTCTCTGTACCAGCCTCGGGTGTTATTCAGTACAGATGTCGGGTGATGTCTCCGTCAGGTGTCGGGGGATGTCTCCGTCAAGTGTCGGGAAATGTTACTGTACCAGTGTCTGGTGATTATTCGTCCATATGTCGGTTGATTTCTCCGTACAAGTGTCGGGAGAGTATCCGTCCAAATGTCGAATGATGTTACTGTACAAGTGTCGGGTGATTATCCTTCCAGATGTCGGGCAATGCGGATGTATAAGTGTCAAGTTATTTTCCGTCGAGATTTCGGGTGATGTTTTTGCACAAGTTTCGGGTGATTATCTGTCCAGATGTCAGGTGAGGTCTATGATCAAGTGTCGAGTGAGTATCCGTCAAGATGTCGAGTGATGTTACTGTAAAAGAGTGTCGGTTGTTTATCCGTCCAAATTTCGGGTCATGTGACTGTCGGATGTGTATCTGTCCAGATATCGGGTGATGTGTCTGTCCAAGTGTCGGGTGATTATCCGTCAATATGTCGAGTAATGTTACTGTACAAGTGTCAGGTGATTATCCGTCCAGATGTTGGGTGAGTATCCGTCCAACTGTCGAGTAATGTCTCTCTACAAGTGTGGGGTGATTTATCTTCCAGATGTCGGGTGATGTCTCCGTCAGGTGTCGGCTGATGTTACTGTACAAGTGTCTTTTGATTATCTTTCAAGATGTTGGGTGATGTTTCCGTTAGGAGTCGGTTGTTTATCCGTCCAAATGTCGGGCAATGTGTCTGTGAAAGTGTCGGGTGTGTATCTGTCCGGAAGTCGGGTGTTGTTTCTGTAAAAGTATCGGTTGATGTATCTGAACCAGTGTCGGGTGTTATTTTGTCCAGATGTCGGTTGATGTCTCCGTCAGTTGTTGGGGGATTATCCGTCCAGATGGCGAGAGATGTTACTGTACAAATGTTGGATGAGTATCCTTCTAGATGTCGGGTGATGTCTCCCTCAGGAGTCTGGTGATTATCCGTCCAGATGTTGGATAATGTGTCTGTACAGGTTTCAGGTGATTATCAGTCCAGATGTCAGGTGATGTCTTTGGACAAAACAAAACATCGAAGCATAAGAATGAATCTTTATGTTTATTGTCGATTTGACTGTACTTGTTATGTTAATACAAATAGTTAACTGCTTAAAGCAACATTATATATCAAATAACATATCGATTAAGTGTGACATAATAGTATACATATCATTTCCAAAGACAGTGTTTCTCTAGGGAATTTCATCAGTCATTATGTAAATAACTTAAAAAGAATATGATATTCGATATAAAAGGTCAACCAACAAAGCATATAAATAATGTACAACTGGTTAATTGTGCAGAGCAAGATTATCTTTACTTCATCTTGTATGGCAACAAATTATCTTTATTGCATAATTCAGATTCACACAAATTATCCTTATTACATGCTTTTTGTTTTAGGTTTATCTTTACTAGATTGCGTATCTTCAAGATGCTATATTATTATCTTTACGTCATGCTTTAATTCTACAACATTATCTTTACGACGTGCTTTAATTCTACAACATTATCTTCACGACGTGCTTTAACTCTACAACATTATCTTCACGACGTGCTTTAATTCTACAATGTTATCTTTACGGCGTGCTTTAATTCTACAATGTTATCTTTACGGTGTGCTGTACTTTTACGATACTATCGTAACTACTTGTCGTTCTATTACATTATTAAGCTGCAGATATGTACCTTTACAAGGTAATCTTTCCGACATGACTCACATTTACAACAATATGTTAACGACATTCTGTGCATTTACAAGATTATTTTTCCGACATAAAATGTCGTACAACATTTGCATTTCGTCCTGATGTACATTTTCCAGATTATATTAACTACAGTGTATATGTTTTACCGTTACACGATTGTCTTTACGATCTGCCCTGCATATTTACTTAATGTTTTACATTTACATGTTGTATATTATCTTAACTACTTGTTTTACTTTACAAGCTTATATTTACTACGAGTTTTACCTTATAAGATTATCTTAACTACTTGTTTTACTTTACAAACTTATATTTAATACGTGTTTTACATTACAAGATTATCTTTACTACGTGTTTTACATTACAAGATCATCTTAACTACGAGTTTTACCTTCCAAGATTATCTTTATTTCGAGTTTTACCTTACAAAATTATCTTAACTTCGAGTTTTACCTTACAAGATTATCTTTACTTCGAGTTTTACCTTATAAGATTATGTTTACTTCGAGTTTTACATTACTAGATTATCTTTACTTCGAGTTTTACATTACAAGATTATCTTTTCTTCGATTTATACATAACAAGATTATCTTTACTTCGAGTTTTACCTTACAAGATTATGTTTACTTCGAGTTTTACCTTATAAGATTATGTTTACTTCTTTTTTTAAGTTGTTGGGGGATCTTTACAACGAGTTTTACGTTACAAGATCATCTTGACTACGAGTTTTACCTTACAAGATTATGTTTACTTCGAGTTTTTCCTTATAAGATTATGTTTACTTCGAGTTTTACATTAATAGATTATCTTTACTTCGAGTTTTACCTTTCAAGATTATCTTTACTACGTGTTTTACCTTATAAGATTATCTTTACTACTAGTTTTACCTTACAAGATTATCTTTACTACGTGTTTTCCATAACAAGATTATCTTCACTACGAGTTTTACGTTACAAGATCATCTTGACTACGAGTTTTACCTTACAAGATTATCTTTACTACGAGTTTTACCTTACAAGATTATCTTTACTTCGTGTTTACCTTATAAGATTATCTTTACTACTAGTTTTACCTTACAAGATTATCTTTACTACGTGTTTTACCTTATAAGATTATCTTTACTACGAGTTTTACCTTACAAGATTATGTTTACTTCGAGTTTTACATTACAAGATTATCTTAACTACGAGTTTTACCGTATAATATTATGTTTACTTCGAGTTTTTCCTTACAAGATTATCTTTAAACACTATGTTGTCTGATAACCTTTACCAGATCTTCTTTATAACATGTATTTTTATGGCAACTTTCCTAAAATATATGTATATCTATTTTCTTATCTGATGATATACTTTATAAAATTATTTATTTGTTTTCGTTCCTGAAGCGTTCAAGCCAATTCCTAATATGTTGAGGTTTATAATCAAACGGCCCCACAGATCCAAAGTACACGACGGTTTGCTCGTAAAGGATGTAAAGGCGTTCGGGGAACGCCGCATATTGGAGGCAGTTTTGGTTATCCATGGGATCAACAAGCAGAGGGCACTTTATTTCAAGGTCTTTGAGCATTTCTGCAGCTTCGACTCTGTCTTCCATGGTCTTGTGTTGCGTCATACTTTCAAAACGTTGTCCGGATATGTGCCATTCCTCCACGGGATGAGCCTCCTGAATGTAGATGGTCACAAAATCAGCGATGTCGGCAAAATCTCGGATGATCAACTTGACCTTCTCGATTTCTGCAATAAAGGGAGGTCAGGAACAGCTTCCGAAGTTCATCACCAGAGGGCGTCCCTTATTTTGGAAATTGAACAAATTTACATACGACTTAGTATTCGTGTCGTACAGTTTTGTGTTCGGAGCTTTACGGCCTAAAAATGTTTGTCTGTATACAATATCGTAATAGTTCAACTTTGACATGTGAATAAGCGTTTTTGCTGATAAGTTCATGTCTATATCTTTTTTTTCGTCTGTTCTAAAAATCCCATTGATACAATTTCTGATGAACGTGTTTTTCGACAGCACGACTGCTACAGCGGCGAACGTAATTCCGACTGCCATTCTTAAGCACTTCAACCCAGTAACTATCCATCTTAAAGGGGGATCATCCATCCAAAGTGTGGCCGGAATCAACATGGTTGCATCTGAAACATAACAGAATATTTATAAACGGTATTCCGTCTTTGCGTATTGCAGAGTTATCTTCTCTTGTGAGCAGGTATTGATTGTTACGTCATTGGTTTGTGTGAGAAAATTACGTCTTTTTCTCAAAAATTGATGACGTTAATCTCACAAACAAATGACGTAACAATCGATCCCTGCTCACAAGAGCAGATAACTCTGCAATACGCAAAGACGGAATAGAACAGCTGGCAATAAATTAAGATACAATAACAAAATGTCATTTCTCAGTTGTGCCTCTTTTGGTTAACGAGAGATGAATGTAAGACACACATATATGGTAGCAGCTATATAATTTGGTAATTCATGCAGTATGCAAAACAAAAAACAGAAAAAAACGGCACCAAACAGCTGTTCCGTTCTTGTACGACACATCGGTAATACCAAGGTCCAAAAGGGTGAATATCCATATTGGTTCAAACTGCTGTTAGACAATCCCCTTAATTATCCCAAAGGAGGACCACTTTTCCGCAATACGATTTGTTTTTGCATATTATTACATCACGGAATCAAAAATTGTATTCAAAAGTTGGTCCTCGGATGGGAAAGTGTTGAAAGTATTTTTTTAAGTCTGGGAAACCCCATCATTTTCATAGATATAGTGGATATGGCTATATTTGCAGCAATATATTAACAATACCTAATATCTCAACAGTTCAAAAGTTCATATTCAATTGGTTTTATATATATTCTATGCATTTTCGCTGCTAGAAACTATTTACTGACTAATATTTTTTTCCGTTTTCATAAATGCCGACTGAGGGAAATATGGGCAGTTTTCCGCCATAGCTCTTTATTATGTTTGTTTTAAATTCTCACTACGTCAACACTTTAGTAAAATGAATAAAATATTAAAGGCATGGAAAGCAAGCTTATATATCTATGAACACCTTTCCATTCATGCAATATAAAGCAATATTGTAAGTATGGCCAATTCTCATCCATGTTACCATGAAGGAAAAATAATATTTAACATATTAGATTTTACTATTGATTTGCAATGTGTGTCGACTACAATGTGGAGTAGGCATTGTCCTCACTGGCCGCCATATTTACTGCTATCATACATTTTCTCTAAGCTTGTTTAAAGAATTAAGGACGGGTTGTTCAAACGGTGATTTATTAAAGGATACAATCATACTAAATTCTTTGTTTTGTACATGTTTAAAGACGGAGTGTTTCCAATAAAGTAACGTGTGTTTAATGTCCGCTTACCTTAGTGTATTCTAAGATATATACTATGTATTAGTAAACCAGTTGATGTATCGACTCAAACCATAATGTTTCCTTGTATTTATACGTAAACAGTGTATGAGCTGCTAAACACAGTATTTGAACATACACAAACAATTTCTAGCTGACGAACATGTACATGAAAATGTATTATGATTTGCTCAACCGAAGCGTGAATACAAAGTGGGTCAAATAGGCTATCAAAACAGTTTACAATTTCGTCACAACAAATACATTTAAACAATATTGAAGTCGCTTGCGCCGTCATATACATGTACATTATGCATATGACTTTAAGACACACGTTTTTATGTATTTAGTTAATATACCCTAAATCGGTATTTCGATATATTTAATTCATAAATCTTCAAGCGTGTTTCTATGTTTAGCAACAGTCACGCAAATGCTTGAAAGTTATTTATAAGTCTAATATGATCAATATATTCCCATTGATCTACCGATATCATAGGGACAAATATCGGTATGGTTATTTAACTACATGTATTATATGTAATTTATTACATATGAACTACACATTGTAGGTCAGTTCAGTTGTATACTTGTAATCTGTCATGCCGTAAGCACAGGTACTATAGACTCGATGTCAGTGAACCCACACTGTTTATAGTATGTGTGTTTTAACAGACGAGAATATACTACATGTGCCGTAAGCGGGCAGATAGTGGTTAACGAGGAGTTGATTTTATGACATTACAATGTTACAGTATGTGCATAAGAACATGCATATTCGTGCATTCTTGATTTCCCACTAAATAGACATGCAGTTCGGTAGCCCAGAGACGTACATGTACTACTGGGTAGCCGGTACGCAGGGACAAACCTCGTCTGTCAATACACCCATGTCTTATATTTTATATGGTTGTATTAACAGACGAGGCTATAGCACTTAATTAATTGTGGCCGGTTTGCATCATATGTAAATAAACGATTATGGAGCAACAGTCAAGATAGTAAGACTATCCCCTATTTAAGACGTTGTTTATATATAATTACCTACCCCACGTCAGCTCACCCTCTGTATGTATTCGAGACACGAGCCATCTACATGTAAGTAGGTCACCTACGCGTGTTAGAATATAGGACACGTCAGTACGCGAGTACTATACTATATACTATTAGCATTATGTATATATCGTCTGCAACATTAAATGCTAATTCTCTTATGGGCAATAGATCTCTAATTATTCGATTCAACATGATGTCCGTACTTTGTATATGTGCTATCTTATGTCTGTGTACATGTGAAAACAACGTGAATTAAATGGCCTGCAATCTGATTGGCTTGGAACTGCTTTACTGACCTTCAGGCTAATGTTTTGTCGATCTTAATACACATGAACCCCTAAATAGCACAAACGGAGATTTCTTAGGATTCCCCTAAGGATTCCATTTAAAAAAAAAATCTGAGCTTTTTAAAGAATTTCTTTTCTCCAAACAGCATATACAATCACTTATAAAGACTATCCTCACCTGCACGCAGCAACGGAGTTACTTCAATGTCTTTACACCAACAAATATATCCATATACCGCATGTATTGCCTTTCTACCGATAAGGTATTTCATACAGGCCCGTGTCAGTGTATAAAGTATATGATGGGTTACAACTTTTCTTCAAAATGAAGAAAAAATAGATAGCAATTCACGGTCATTTTAGTAAAGGTATGTGAGTTATCAGAGTTATATTTATGTTTTGCTGAGATTCATTACGGTTCTACAACGTGTAAATCAACATGCTTGTGAGAGGGTATTCCAGGGAATACCATCCATTTCCAACCATTTCCAGCGGTAGTTTTAGTGGCACCACACTTCATTCCGAATTTCAGCAGTCTCTGTATGTCGAGGTGTGTGTTAGCGATGGACAAAGAGGCGTTTCCTCGGGTCCGGAGCTTGTGTTGTCTGTACGTGTTAGGTTTAGCGTAGTTCCACAGTGTAAAGAGTAGGACAGAATGATATGGCAAGCCAACTTACATTTATTCAAGGAGCAATGTCGATCCTGTATTTCATCGAATTATATAAGATATCTTATATATTATATAAAATATCTTATATATTATATAAAATATCTTATATAGAAAATTAAATGAGATATCTTATATAGAAAATTAAATGAGATATCTTATATACTATATGAGATATCTTATATCGTATATAAGATATCTCATATAGTATATAAGATATCTCATAAAGTATATGAGAAATCTTATATACGATATAAGATATCTTATATCGTATATAAGATATCTTATATATCATATAAGATATCTTATATAATTAAAGTCTCGTTACTAAATAAGATATCTTATATAGCATATGAGATATCTTATATAGAAAATTAAATGAGATATCTTATATAGAAAATTAAATGAGATATCTTATATAGAAATTAAATGAGATGCTATATAAAATATCTTATATATTATATGAGATATCTTATATAGAAAATTAAATGAGATATCTTATATATTATATAAAATATCTTATATATTATATAAAATATCTTATATAGAAAATTAAATGAGATATCTTATATAGAAAATTAAATGAGATATCTTATATGCTATATAAGATATCTTATATGGTATATATGATATCTTATATACTTATATACATTTTAAGATATCGCATTTAATTTCTTTAGCTCTTTTTTTTACCTAAGAAGCCTCCTCGACTTCACCAGTCGTCAAAGCTGACGGAGTAGCCTTCCTTGCCACGAAATGTACATAGTTCTCGGTTTCTGTTTGAAATTTACTGTGGCTGATATATTTAGTGACAACTAGTCTCTATAAGGCTTTTTGCGATATTTCCTGTCCTAGGAGCGTAGCCAACTTAAAACCTTTATGGTATTAGTTTCATCACCCGCTTTCGCATAAAACACTAGGTGTGTTTACTACATTTACTCCTCTTTTGTGACGCATTGTTGTAATTTTCATTAATTAGCATCCTCCAATGATGTGACATGAGCATTTACATGCAGAATGGCAATCAGTGAATGGATAATAGAGAATAGGTGCATTTTGAAATGAAGGATAATTAACAGTAATGGGGAAAACATGCATGGAGAAAAGAGATATATTGTACTCCTTTTATTTTTATTCATTTTTTATTCATATTAATATATTATTAACATATGTAGTGACTTTATTTACTGTCAGTGAATATACAATTCATCACAAAATCTTACAAATGTTCTTGGAATACATTTGAATTATATTTCTCAACGCAACTTTACATGTACCAACGTAAGAGTTATTTCCCTTACACCGGATTGGATAATATTTTGACACGGCGCGAATTTGTCACACAGCAGGGTTACATTTTCATAAATAAATACACCAGAAATAGCATGCTGTGTTACAGAAATGTTTGATAAGCATACACAGTTCACATATCGTCTCGTCTCAGAGCCACGTCCGTGGTAGCAACGATGGTTTATTGCCGTTATCAACCGATAAGCACGATTTGTCATATTACGTTCCCGTTTGAAACATCAAAATAGAGGTTATACTTCATCACTCATACGGTTTATAAGTATATATATTTACTTCTTCCTTGTATTTACAAAATATAAAAAGCTAGACCGTACAGACAGCGTCAATGCTTGACAGTCTTCACATGTGTTTTCTCGAATCAGAGTCACGAAAACAAACACTCCTTAATCCGAGTTGCTAAAACTCTCAAACCCAGTGCACGAAGTTCACCACCACAACACTCGTAGAATGCACCGGAGAAAAACATTCTGTTTTGAGACACAGGTGAGTGTCAGAGATTCTTCTTTCTATTAACGATCACGAAACTATATAGCGGAAGCATGCAAGACTGAATTATGCGCACGCACCCCGAACGGAAGTGGGTCCGTCATTTCGTTCTCTGAACAGAATCAATAAGAGCGGCTTAAAAACAATACAGTGTTTGTGAATGGCTTCACTGGTTGAAATACAACTACTTCAAACGGCGGCATAGCCAAGCTAGACGGCAGGGTGAAGCGGAAAGTTATTAAATGAACGACACGGTGTTATTCTGGGAGGCAGGGTGGGTTGTTAAAATAAACTTGAATGTTGTTCTTCTGTAAACAATCTACTTGAAAGGGGGATGTAACCAATGAATGACTTACTTCATATTCTTTCTGGATATGTTGATTTATGATGAATTGAATCATTTATCAATCAATAGCCACCGTTTGAACACGGGTACTTCGTAGGCTTAGCGTAGCATCATGGTGAAACGTAAGCTTGAAAGCGACAGTGATAGTACTAACAATGCATCAAAACTTGCCAAGCTGTCACTTTTCGGATTCAAATCTAGTTCTGATAAGAAAAACGTGGTTAGGCCAATCCCAGATGTAGAATCGATACAATCTAGTCCAACTGTTAAACCTACCACACCATCAGGGAGCAAGTTTCATATGTTTTGCACTATTTGTTGTGAGTTTCAAGTTAGGAATACATTTACTGTAGGGTGTAGCATTTTGAAGAAGCACTAAGTCACCTAACAAGGAGAAACGAAAGGTAGAGTAGACTAGAGTAATAGAGTCTAAGCAAATGTAATATTTAAGAAATATTTAGTTTTCAAAATGTATGTTTTATTAGTTTTAAAGTCTTGGTCACATGTCTACTAGATATATTAATTCAGAAATAATTTTAAAGCAAGTTTTGCAAACCACAGGAGTTTAATATATTCAAGACTACAGTAGTTCATTCTAAATTAGACACTTGAGCCATATTGTAGAGAAATTACATTGACAGAGATATTGACAGTTGTGTCACATCAATGCAAACTGTTGTTACAATATGATCTCTTCTATCTTGTCTTCACTTTCATAAATATTTTCATTAAATTAACAGGTGACAACAGCATTGTACATGAAAAAAGAGGGGGCAACATGGACAAGGCAAGAGAAACCGCTGTTTCCAAATCCAAGAATGCCATGATATCAGCACTGATGAATGTCCCAATGCTGTTGTCCCGAGACTGCATCAACTCTGTAACACACAGGTATGTTGTTTCCCAATAAAACAGTTCATTTAGAAGGTCTGAATTCTCATTTACTATATTTGGCAATAATCCTGGGTTTTTTCTCTAAATAATGACATCTGCGTGTTCAAATTTGTCATGATATTATGTAAAAATTGAAGCCATAATTACAAACCGAACATTTATCAACTTTATAAATAAAAATATTACAAAGTCAAAAGTAACTTTTATCAGTATTGAATTGAAATCATATCTCAACTAAAATTCACATTTCAATTTTTCACTCATAATTCATATATAGTTTCATAAAACAATAACGTACTTTCATGTAAATGTATTATAATACATTTACTTGAAAGTACGTTACTTTTTTTTAATATTTCGTGGTTAAAGTCAACTCAAAAACCTCTTTGTAGACAAGCATACCAGCTACACCCACAACAGCAGTATCCAGGACCTCCAGTAGTCCCTTTCTCATGTACTAGAGAAAAGGTTAGTCAGTCAGGTTTGGGATTCTGTGGTCTTCAGTTTGATGTTAGATGAGTCCACAGATATCTCTGTTCATCAGAATATGATAGTGTATAGTTATCAGGTTTTTGGAGTCAGGCTGTGGTAGGTTGGAGTCAGCAATTAGGTTTCTTGGTATACGGCAGTTGTCAGTTTCAGATGCAGGATCTATTACCAGTCAGTCAGTTGTTAGATTTGTTAGAGTCTAAGGGTATTGAGGTTGAAGGGCAAGTTGGTGTTGCTACTGATGGGGCTTCAGTCATGACGGGGTGTAGGTCGGGTGTAGTTACTAGTCTTAAGGAGGTTAGGCCAGGTCTGCTTGCTACACATTGTATCGCACATAGGTTAGCACTAGGTTGTGGTGGAGCAGCAGATAAGGTTAGGTACTGTACTTGTTGAAGTTTCAGGACTTGCTCAACTCTATGTACAAGTATTTTGAGAATTCCCCAAAGAACATGGCTAGACTAGAGAAGATTTAGACAGTGTTAGAAAGTAGCAAGGGTAGTAGGTTGAAACAGATGTTCCATACTAGGTGGCTTAGTTTTGATGGCAGTGTTCAGCCAGTTGTTGAGAACTATCCTAGCATAGTTAGTGTTTCTGGAGGACCAAAGCGCTAAAGCTCCGTCTTTACACAAGCCCTTCACCTGCGTCAAGTTTTGTATATTGCGCATTTCCTGTCTGATGTTCTTCCACAGTTGGCTTTTAGATATATGGGCAGGTTGATCGAACATGTGTGTACAGTATTAAGCAAAGTTACGTTGAATTGATTATAAAATGTTAACAGAAGAAGGGTAGTTGGTATTATTCAGCTGTCAGTGAGTAGTTTGATAAAAAAAATAGTCTTTTAGAATCGATCTCTTTTTCGTTTTTGTTTTTTTTGTTTGTTTTTTTAAGACGTTTTTAATTTCTCAGTAACATATGTCCATGTGTTTATATACATAAATCTTATCGAGGTATGCATATGTACATATAGATTTTAAAAGATAATGGAGGTTGCAAGGATTGAGGGGTCCTGGGTTCAACCTCTGAACAGTAAATTGTTCTCACGCCATACACATTTCATCCATTAGATAAATCACATTTCTTTTATTACAATATTTTTAAGTATATATATATGGACGTACAGATACATTTCATATCAAAAAAACTTTTCTCTACGTTGTGTTAGAAAAACGTACATGTACTATTTTCAAAGTAAAAGTGTAAATGTAAATTTCCAGTCACACTCTAGTTATTGAAATAGCTCAGTAGCCACAGCAGTCAGTATTGTTACTTTTTATCTGGCTTGTGGAGATATGAAACCTTAGTGGACTTCGTATTCTGTAGCACTTGATTTTTTGTTGTATTTTTGTTTATAAATGTGTTGTGTATTCCTTTCACTTGGTACCATTCCTTCGGCTTAACTCTACAAATATGCACTCGCTAACATATATAGCAAAATTAATTACAGTTACTTCCCTTTGAACAGTGAGCTTTGATATAGAGCTAAACTATAACGACGAACATGAACACTTTGCCGTTCAATTTTTTACAGACAATTCTTGTCTAAACCTTATCTGCATGATGGCACAATCAGCTTTATCGTTTACTTTTACCTGTCAATATCAACCTGGATCCAATCATCTACACGAGATAAAGGCGGGACATCTCAGAGATTTATAATTTCGTGATTAGAATTAAGTCCGGGTCTCCCTACCAGACACAAGGTTCAGGTCAGCTCTCCCTTACTACCATAAAGAATTTTATGATAAAAGTGCTAAATTTTTACTTTAATTTAATATCTCATTATATTCGTTATTTGGCGTATTTTAAACAACAAACTTTCATTTAATCTATTCCATCGTGTGACATAAATATAATTAACTTGTGTCAATTTAGATAAGTTCTATTTATGAAGCTTTTCCTTTAAAGTCGACATGTGTCATTGTTGTCAGACTAGCTAATGCATTTACTTTGTCCATCTTATACCATATATCTTTCAACTTAATTATATTACGTAACAGGATTAACTGGTCATACCAGATCGGACACTGCATTGAGTCTCAGACAAAGGACAGCTACATGTAATTAAATTGGCTAACCTGGTCGGGTACGGCCTGGGTCTGAAAGGCCGATTGCTATGAATGACAGATGTCACTCAAACTAATTACTTAATTGCTAGTGTGTAAATTTACTTGGGGACATGTTCACGATTTGTAACATCAGTTAGGAGATAGGCCTCGGACTGTACGGGTATGTTTTTGGAAACTCCAGAAATCACCCACCGACCTAGAGTAAGTTATTCTAATAAATTTATATTTGGACCATACAACATCTCCAGAACTTTTACTTTTCAAATTAGATAACAACACCCTACACCAAAGTGTTGTTATACTACTGACCTGTATCGTGATATGAATGTTTACACAAGACTTCTTGTAATTCTAAAATGTAAGGGAATATTTCCTTTCGTGTATGTATTACATATATGGTATAACATAGACAAGCGAATGAGAACAAACATACATTATAATTAGGCAACAAGAATGCGAATGGTCATTGACTGCATAATGAATCGATTTTTATCTTCGACTTTGTTAATGCTGTAGAAAAAAAGGCAAATTCCTTGACACAGAAATAGCACAGCAAGAAACGAACGAGGGAATAAACTAAGCAGAAAGGGACAGAGGATTGGCGATAAAGGTTTCATGGAATTTATTAGGGAAACCAGAATTTGTTCCTGACGAGTCCATGCCTCCTACTGCACTCACCTTTCATCATGGCGACTTGGGTTCGATTCTCCGACCGGACGTAAAATGGTCTTGGGTCACCTATCTTGACCACATGGGTTTTCTCTGGGTACTCCGGTTTCCTGCCACATTAGCTGTGTGCTAACATGACTAATATGTTGTCGATTTGTATTAACAAAAAAAATCAAACCCATCATATAGGCTTCTTCGGCATTCAGTAACCTACCAAATACAAATGCGTTTTATATCTACAACGAAACAAGAAAAAAGCTGAGAGATGTCCCGAAATCATCATTTTGTTTAGTAACGGCTTGTGTTTTATTGATACCGCTTGGAATTAATTTCTTATATAACCTAATGAGTACACAACACAATCGTATGTTTTTGAGTACCGGTACATTATTATAATAAATTGTTTTGATTACAAACACGCCAATTAGTGTGATCTTTTGGATTTTTATAGCAAAGAAAACGTACAGCTTTACGTTATATGTATGAATTACATACTTATATATGTAATTTGGAGAAATCTACAGTATTTATACGATTCAGATTATTTATACTTATTTATTATCCATACTGTAGGGAAACATATTCCTCTCTTTCCCGAAGATTAATTAAGGGGCCATGGTGGCAAAGTGGTTAAGGCGTCTGACATTCTGCAACCACTAGCCCTCCACCACTTGGTCGCGGGTTCGAGACCTACGTGGGTCGGTGGGTTTTCTCCGGGGACTCCGGTTTTCCTCCACCACCAAAACCTTGCACGTCCTTAAATGACCATAGCTGTTAATAGGACGTAAAGCACAAAGAAATCGAACCAAACCAAACTCGCGATTAATTAACAAGGATGGGTTTATTGTACAGATTTAAACTAATTGGTAATATATCAGTAAAGATGGCCAGGAGTTGACGCCACAACCTTGTCATCTGCTTCAGTCACTTAGAACTCGGGTGCGGAGATCTTGCATATTTTTTCCAGAGAGGCTCAGAAGAAGGGAAATAGGAAGTTTTATTCACTCGCCATATCGTGATCAATATAATCCACTGAATCAGACAGCTATATACATGTAGCTGATACTTGATTATATCTTACACGACCACTGTAGGAAATATATAGCTTGAGGTCCTAACCTTTTATATACAGTTTTACGACCTTTCACGAGTTGCAATCCTTTCTTTAACGGACAGGTAGTTGTCTAGCGATTAGTCTGCATAAATGAGTTGATAACATAGTCCAAAGGTGTCCACACAAGTACACAGAAGTTCATGATCACTGCCTCAGTGCTGCCGGGACGAGATCTGTGGACGGGTCTGCTATCGTCCTATTTCCCGTAAGTACACTCCGATCATGGGACCTGCGAATTTGTTACAGCTATATTTGGACCTAAACTAAGGTGTTCAGAGTAATTTTACATGTTTTAGGGGTTTAGATCGACTTTCGGTAAAAATAAAATCCGTAAGACGATCTAAACCCATAAAACATGTAAAATTACACTGAACACCTTAGTTTAGGTCTAAATATAGCTGTAAACAATTCTCATGTCACTGTACGTGTTTTCGATATCCGTAAGTGTTTGACAATACTGGTCTGCTTCCTTTTTAGTTGGTACAGTATTCGCACCGTTTTGCGAGAGGAATAGCAGGGAAATCCCAACAATAATATACACGTAGGTTAACGGAGATTTAATTCAGTGACTGTTTATTGATACTGATCTTTAAAAAAAATGCGTAGAATTATGACGTCCCCCTGTTGAAGTAGGAAATAATTGACATGTCAGCGAACACGAAACATACACTTGTGTATATATGGACTTCGTTTGTACATACAAGTATAAATCTCTACCTGACATGGCGAAATACATGCTGACCTACAAAGCAAAGATGTGCATTCCATTTAGTGAACCCGTACTACAGGTGAGCATATATATGTGCTTGTTCTTGTGTGTACAGTCATATGAAGTTTCTTGTCGCTGTTATCAGTGTTTAATGTAAATACATGCCTATGGCGATAACACACTGTAAGGGCAGACTAATCAAAAGAGGCACTCATATGGGTGATCAAACCTATTACTTTAACAGAGGACATTATTTGTATTCCTCCGCTAGGGGTCGAACCATGAACCTCTTGTTAACTACTCCGACACTGCCGAATTCATGAGAGAGAAATCTCCCTAGCAGAGACGGATGCAAGTGACTTGTATTTTACCAAGATAACATATCTGTACTACCCCTCCAGGAAAGAACGCGTCCCGAGTTTTCCAGGTACCGTAGCGATTGTTGTGAAAGTATCGCCGACAGTTTTGTTAATATTTCATGTGGACCAATGTAACAGATCACCGTTTTGAAAGTGTAAAAGATGGGTCTTGTGTAATTGTTCTTGAGCGAATTCGTTTTGTCGAACGAAAGTACACACTTGCATGCACATATCTAAACGTTCCACCTATACATCCATGTTATAAGCTCTAGCACGACATGACCATCGACTGCAGTGTCTAGAACTAGGACATCAACTGTGATATCGGCTTGGTGGTGAAATGAAAATGGGGCACCGCAATGTAAACGTATACGCGTGCAAAGTAACATCCTAATTTACACATTTCCATATCAGATTATTGCTTAAGGCAGTTTCATTTCCATGTTGTAGAATAGATATAATCAACATATGCCTGTATATTATGATGAAATGTATAACTCGGGTTCGAAAATGTTTGGAAAATAATCCTTCGCATTCATACATTTTCATGATGCATGCAGGTATGATGTTTATATCTTAATTAGAAATGAGAACAAGACCCAGAATTTAAACTGCTATTTTACCTACAACATAGACACGTTAATTGAATTACTTTTCAATATATAAGGCGGAAAAGATGGCCGTATGATAACATCTTTTAAAACCACATGAAACAATATGGGTCCGATATAACGACCAATTTATAATTGCAATGCCCGGGCTTCCAGATACAGATTCCATTTAGATTCCATTTAGTGTAACCCGTAATACAGGTGAGCATATATATGCATATGTTACTACGTAACAAACATTGCCAAGATTATTTTGTTTTGTTACATGTATCAAGACATTTTCTCCAAATCAATATACCCGAATATTAATTAATATTGATAATATATGCTGACACGTTAAGGATTGAATTTCAATTTCATTGTTTTGGGGTATCTTCAAGTTCTCACGTGTATATAATGGCTGGCCTAAGCTTAACTAATGTTAATTATTTGTACAGAATGAGTCAATTGTAGTGTAAAATTCTGACAGCCTATATTTTTTTTTTTTTGTGGCAGAAACTTTTCTTTACTTTAAAGCAATATAACTACAAAATTTGAAGAAATTCTATTGAGAAATGGCGACACAATCCTATTACCTTAAACACCCAAATGGATACCTGAGATAAACGGATTTGATGACAAGTGGTGTAGCGTGTCTATAACGCCGAAATCAACTGTTGATCATGTAAATGAGTTATCATGTAAGCAACGGCGGCCATGCCACTTTTCCTTAATTTTGCTAGGGGGCGTGCAACCGGAAAAGAAAATTCTGGTTTCATCGAAATAGAATAGAATAATTTTACTCAAAACACTAACAAAATATTCCCTAAAGTTGTATTTATTCATTACCTCTTACACATTGGTAGTACAATTAAAATCTTCCCCACTATGAAACTGCAAATCTGAACCACGACGGACGGAACAAGGCAAATATCGACCGAATGGGCCAACACGGGACAAACTCGGCCGACACGCGTAAAGCGTTTTTCTTTCTTGATATATTTGTTTATAGAACAACGCAGGGAGAACGATAAAGGATTCGTGAATGTGTTATTAGATAAGTGTTTTTAAGTACGTACCACGACCCACTGTTGTAACACTTTGACATTGAGAATAACAAATAATCATCAACAATGATTATATATAACGTACATTTTTCAATATGCTTGACCATATGGGAGACGAGTCTTTGACTCAATATGTAATCAAGTTTAAATAAAGATTAGTATTATTCTTATTTTTATTTATAAGATCGTGATAGTTAAGTTTAACCAGTCTTTTATTTTTGAAACATATGACACACATTTGATTTCAGAGGGATGGGGAAACAAGCTTGTTGTGTGGACCTCACGGTCATCAGACACGAGATTCCGGATGTTATTGGACGATGATAGTTTACGCATGTGCAAATAACTCATGATTTACACAGCTAGATTGATCCATGTCGCTATCATCAGTGTGCACGTGGTGTGTAGATGTCTGGTGTTGTGATATGAAACTGTTATCTTTTAATTGGTATGGGGACACTAACAGCTGACAGGGTAATGGGATAACACACAGCTGTAGCCCTGTATTTAAACCAGGCAAACACTTGCAATTGATACGCATAAGACTTACTTTAAGGGGAAATAAAACAAAGTACATAACTTTTGAAGTTACGTCTCCTAGTTATAAAGTTACACACCATTGTTTAAAAAACATTGTTCGCACTACTCATTCATATGCATAACATTGATTCAAATGATCATATAGCAGTAAGAGGGTGTGAATAAACCATTTCGAATTTAAATTTGAATGGCAGTACTGTACTGTAGGGGAAGTAAATTATAGAAGTAAGAGTTACCTCCCTTACTTATATTAGTAATCCGTTGTTCGCGCTACTCCTCCCAAAGTACAAACTATTTTGTACAAAATCCTGACACAAACGGCATGAAGACATCTTCCCTTTTTGAAGTAAACCCCTTTGTTTAACCCTTTTTTTTCTAAAGAACTATTCTTTCATTTCTTTGCGTAGGTGGAGGGTATTTGTCTGCTTTTCTGGTTATAGTTTAAGTTGTGGCTGCGGAAGTTATTTTATTACCGTGTTGACGGTTAAAGAAAGTGCCAGTTACTACTATATTCAACTTAATTGCAACACCAATCATCTGTTGTTCCATACAGCTTGGTGATCTTATCGATAGTTATATGTAAATACCTGATTAGGTTCAGCAAAATTTCATTACAGAACATATTTTTGACAACTTTCAGTATCATTTTGTAACTATAACGTATACATTGCTTTCTGTAATGGCAAAACATTCTGTGAACATTGGTTTTGATCTAAATACATTGTCTATCATGTATTTCTATCTAAATATAATATAAATTGTAACTTATTTCAATCAAATACGTAACTTTGCAATAAAATAGTATATAATTTCTATAAAGATACAGTTCTCTATATTGTTGGCAGTTGAGTAATATATCAACCAGAAGTTTATTAGGTCATTTGCGTTCCTAAATACCTTTCAAATGTAGCAAACAATTGCCAACGGAAACCAATCTACTTTTCTCAGTACTGAGTTATCTTGTCACGTATTGCTGGGGTTTTTTTTTTGAAGGACAGTAAGTTGTATATTAATATCTCACGACAGGTCTAATTGTGATGTAAGTTTTAGGATTATGTACCGTTAGGTACGGGCGGGAAGTATGTGTCAGTCTGTGTTTACTGGTGCGACCACAACCCTGACAAGTGTACTGTATACGCCATTGTTATTCCTAATTGACCTCGATTTGTACATGCTATATATATACAGAGAGAGAATTTAGTTATGAGTTAGGCTGCACGCTATCTTCAAACACCATCATGTGAGATTGCTGTGTATTCATTACCGTCATTACCGGTTGTTAAGGATAAAAATTACATCGTTCATCGGATAAGCCTAAAGTAAACACTAGTTACGTTAGGGCATATTGGAAAATGTGTTTGAACGGAACTGTACGTGTTTTATTAATGTTGCATTCTATTTACATCCAAAACATGATTATTATTTTCTCGTTGTTTGTGATTCCCATTTTAACTGTTTTATCATTTGGAAGAGAAGCCTTTATTTTGCGGGAACAGTATCATTCTTTCAACGTTGACAGCTCCATCAGGCTACGAACACCAGTAGAAATCCATTCGAAATTTTCCGCCATCATATGACTTTGACCACTTGGAACTTCTCGGCCGATTCGGTCATCTAACAATTGTTGGAAGGAACTGTAATCGGGGCGAGGTGTTCCTAATGGACTTTGACGTCACGTCATAATTGGTCCCCGATTACTGAGACAATTTAACGGAAATACTCGAACAGTTTCCGATTGGAACGCATTCGTGTGTAAAGGTCTTGCACGTATTTAATTATTATTATTTGATTAAGTTGGTAGATTTATCAAAGGACTGTACAAAGGTAATGTAAACATATATCAGTGTCATTAAACATAATTCACCTTTAGATATCGACATGTTCATTCATCTGTCAAGCTGCATTAGAATACGTACATAGTATGACAATTTTGCATCATACGTTTCAGGCAGGTTTACTCGGAGATTTTGGAGACATTGGTTTGCTGAACCTAACCATTTAACACAAAGATGCCGACACCAAAGGAGATAGCGCTCGGAGCGGTAGCGGGAACAACAACCACAGCGCTGTTGGCATGGAAGACTTTATTTCCTTACATAGTGGATGACATCAAGGTGAGCAAGTCCGGTTATGTAATTTTGCCTTTTTTGTTTTGATGATGATGTCCGGTTTCTGTGATAGGAAGGTAAATGATTCATTTTTATGCTCATTAGAGTGCCTTGTAGTTTTGCTGTCACTACCCTATTTCTCGATGTGAGGACGTGGCATTACTGGTAGTGACCTAGACTAACATGGCGGGTTTCATCGAAGAACAGAAGAGACTTATCCTACCGGACATGACATCTGGTTTATTCCCCTTGTACTATTTCAATGGTATCCTTTGTCCATATTGTGCCCTAGTTTTATCAATTTTTAATTCGAGTTATGGTTTTGTGGATACTACGATAATATTTTGTCGAAATCAAGATTCTCGTTTCCGTTCTGAAAAACCAATGCAGGTAAACTTTTTCACAAAGGCGCACCCGGTGATCCTTTGTTTGACAACACCTCATTTATTTATGGTTTTAAAGCTTTTGCAAACTGCTTTAACTTTTAAGTTATAACTCCAACAAATCATATTTTCCTGATCTCTCCAAACATCTTCTTTGATTGTGTGTACGTTTTCTAGAAAATCTGCAATATTTACTGTTGCATTCGCAATCTAATGGTCGATGTTTACCTAATTACCGACTTAGAATTAGTCATTATGTAGGCATGTGGATAAGGAAATTTTACGCTCGAAAGTAGAATTGAGGTTCAGCTTCTCGAAACAGCTTCGGATCTGACACCAAGGGGGAAATCCCCATACCTTCATTTGGCACACTATTTTGTTAACATGGCGGTCAGTTTAATTTATAAGTTTTAAGTTTCATACATGTTGGCCTATAAGATCTTCAAAACGTGACCCTCAAGAATGTCCAGAAAGGAAAAAATATATACATGTATGTGATTTTCATATACCAAGTATCATTCAATTGATTAAAACACATTAATTAGAAGCGAATTCTTGTGTAAGTGAATCCCTTTACATAAAATACCCGGTTATGGATTTAAATGATCATTTTTGTTGTTCAAATGGAGCATGGAACAAGCAAACTGACGTCATAAATATTTTTTTACGTCTACATCGTTGTATGAGAAGAAATATTAATTATATATCAATTTTTAATATTAGTTGATACCTTTGTTTTGTCTTTATTCGCGTTCAGACAATTAGAAGAACAAGCCGGGTAGCAAAGATTGCCGGTCAGCAAATTATGACCGGACAATTTCTTGTCGACGTTTTTGAGGACCACGTGGCCAGGGATCCAAAGAAGACTTTCATTATTCACGAGGATAAACAGTACAGCTACGAATGCGTGAACGCCATGGCCAACCGCGTGGCCAGCCTCGCTCTGACCTGGAACCTTGAACCTAGCTCCACAATAGCCACAATGATCTACAACGAAGCGGCTTTCGTTTGGACATTATTGGGTGAGTAACTAACACTTTATGTTTACAGACATTTCGTTCCTGGAAATCCTCATTCGTGTCCTCTAATAATAACATAATATTCATCCTGGGCTTACATGTGTGTACGAGTTTACCACTATGTCTTGGTACTATTTGTATAGTTTTTATTGCGAGTGTGAAAATTACCTTACCAAACACGTGTGCAATCTCGTACAATGACTTGTATGTATACGTTCTTCTGGTATATTAACATCACATTTACACAGTGTTAAATTAATTAAATTTAAGGATGAAGATATTTCGTTAATTTATTCAAATGGTACCAAAATCGAAATTTTGTTTTCTTTAATTATAGTAAATGTTATATTTCATGCTCACAATATTATACACAAAAGGAAATGATTCTGTTTTAAATGTATGATATCCAATACTTAGGAAGAGAAGCTTATGTTTCATATAAGGATCGAGCGGCATTTTATTTTCAGTTTCATGCAGGTATGAACGCAAATCGGTTACATACACATTCCATGAAGCCCGCTAGTGCCGTTCATTACTTATATTTACAATCTAAATATTTAGATATTATTGGCCTAAATAAAGAAATTCTCTTATATTTTCGAAATTGAAGTGTTTGTGTGGTCAACTCAAACAAAATTCCTGGAACAGCCTTACGGCACCAAAATGTTTAATTCTAACGGTTGTCTCATGTTTATCGAGACCAGGGGAGACGCGTCAAAACGACACTGATCGAATTGTGGTCATAGATAGGAATTTGCAGTGGAAATGTAAATATATGCAATTTGAATCGTAGGACTTCTGAAGGTTGGACTATCGGATGCTTTCATCAACTACCATCTGACGGCGAAACCGTTGTTACACTCCTTGAACATCAGCGAAGCCAAGGTCATCATAGTAGGAGCCGGTATGTATGGACGATAGGGTTCGTTAGGTAGTGTTATCTCAATAGGGGCGTGCATAAGTTGCATTTGAAGGGGAAATAAAAACTGGTTAGATGTGTGCTTCACCGGCAAAGGGTTTATTTGTGTTTAACATCCTATTATCATCTATGGTGCCAGATTTTGGTAGTGGAGGAAAGCCGGAGTTCCCGGAGAAAAAACACCGACCTACGGCCAGTACCTGTCGACTGCCACACGTATGACTCGAACCTGCGACCCAGTAGTGGAGTGCTAGTGTCAGAAACCTTAACCACTTGGCCACCTCAGCCCCTCTTTACCGTATACCGAGAAATATTCAGTATACCGGTGAAGGGCGAATATTTATCGATATACGGTGTATATGGAGGAGGTATATAGGCGATGTTATTGCAGGGGCCTCTATGTAGGTATCGTTGGGGTGGTTAGGTGATGTAATGTCCAATCGCAAAAGAGAGATTACAGGAGTGTTTGTAGTTCAATTAAACACAAACAAACAAGTTTGATCGAAATCGGACACTATTCAGTTTTATCTGAATTTCGACCAAATAAAAAGCTAGTTTACAGCACCCGTCTTGTCCAATCAGAAAACAGAGTTTGAAGAAGTGTTGGCTTTCCCTTTCTTGACAGAAGCATCCCTACACCTCAACCTTAAGTGTAATAGCTGATTCGTAAATTATGGGCATGCTCCGAATGTTACGATATTGGCGATACATATCACTGGCTAACGGACAAACTTGTAATATGAGACTTCGAGAGATGCATGTGGATGATGACTCTGAGCATTTGTATGGTCGTTATCATCATGATCTTATCAGAGAAATCGATATGAAACTGCAGTATGGAGGTCGACTTTCGTTATCATGCTTAAAGTTTGTTTTATGATTCCGTCGTGTCAGATTCCCACTTTGATGGCGTGAATTTAGAATTTGACCTAGATTTACAGCCTTCTATCACTATGGTTTTTGTGTAAAATATTTATTTTGTCTTTATTTTGCAATACTTTCATCAATTTTGAATTTGAATCACGGTTTTGTCTACACTTCGGTAATGGCATATTGTTTTATGTCCAGTGCACAGTATTCAGGGTTTATAATATGACCTGGCCCTGTATTCATTATACCGATAAGCATTAATTTTGTGCTCAAGCCTAATTTCTTGTTTCAGTTATAAGTAAATAAAATAACTTTATTTGTTCAATGATTTGGGGAAAATGAAGCAACTTTAGGCGGAATACTGTTTCAAATGTTTATGATTGCTGTTTGAGTGTTTTATATGATTTAAATGAGTTACAAGACAGCTGGTTTGAGCACAGAATCCATGCTTGAGCAGGAGAACGGTTTTATGAATACGGGCCTTGGTACATGTAGGTTGTCTAGCATACATGATTCAGTAATTTACAGTCTGTATTCTGACATTACTTGTTCTGTTATCTTGACCTGACAGGTGATGAACTGCTGGACTCCATTATGGAGGTCAGGGAAGGGCTGCCAGCCGTACCGATCTACGTCCAGGGCAGGGCCCAGGAGACCCTACCACCGGGCATGCTGTCGTTTGATGACGCCATTTTACGTACACTGCCAACGAATGTCTGTAAATCCGTCAGATCTCACGTGAATCTGATGTCACCGATGTGTTTTATATACACGTCAGGAACAACAGGTAACACCTCCAACATTCTGCAGATCACATTCGTTTTAGCGGGAATATATTTACTCCTTAATGTGTCATGGGTACATACACGTACACGTCCGCGGTACCTTTGAAAATAAATTGGTGTTCATGATACCATACATAGTGGTTATGGATATTTCTGTTCAGAAAACAATCTTTTTTATAGATCCGACTGATTCATACAGAGTTGTTTTTGTAGTTGTATTTATCTATACTGAATAGTTCAAAATGTTCACGGCTTTATCGTTGTAACTTGGCGAAAATGCTATTCAATTAAGCTAGATTCAATATCAGATTTGTTGGTTTTCCCATTAACAGTTTAGACAAATCAAAATGCAGTGAAAGTTTTAAATTGGGAACAAACCTATCAATTTTAATTTTTCACATTTATTTTTGCATTCTCAAACATCCGAATCAGGAATGATTTGAAGAAATGATACAGTTATATTTATAATTGCTATTCATAAATGCATGCTTATTGACTTCGGCCATTTAAATGGTAGGCCTAGTCACCTCAGATACGTATACATGCTTATTTGTGTTCCGTGACAGGACTCCCGAAGCCAGCGATCATCAACCATGCCAAGTCTATCGGTGTGTCTGTTACTTATAGTATTTTAGACTACAGCCCTTCTGACGTCGTATACATCGTCACACCTCTCTACCACAGCGCCGCCACGCTTCTCTGCCTCTTCAACACATTTTATACCGGTAGGTATGATGGCTGATACAGACACCAATTCGCCTAATGTGAACGCATATACGTCATCAATAGTCTAATTTTAGCACTTTCGCTCTTTAAAAATTGCGCTAATTTACGATCGCGCTATATTAAGTTTTCTATTGCTGATATTGTAAGTACGCAAACTCATCAATGAGCTTATCCGTTAATATTCGATAATATACTAAAATTTGTGCTTGCTTAAATATGTAACCATACAGTATGTTGAGCTATTTTTTTCTGTATATACACGTATTGCTTATATGAATTTGATGTCTTCATTCTTCATAGCTTCATTCTTCATACTTAATAATTTAGCTCCACAAAATTTGAATGATTTTACGTATATGTCTGATGTTCAGGATTGAACTACAAGATCATCATCTACCAATATGTTTTACTTGCCATGTCATAAGACAAACATTTTTAGAAAATCTTTTAAATATCAGGGACCCCTTACATGGAATCTTTTACCAAGTCACATTGGAAATTGTACTTCATTTTAGAATTTAAGAGATCTGCAAAGCAATTTTACTTGAAATGATTTATGATTTCCTCCCTTATCCTGTATTTTATACATGTATATTTATTAAAGCTGTAAGTATTGTTCACTTTATCATACATTGTATCTTGACCATATGTAAGATGAGCTTCATGCTTAATATGTTATCAAGAATAAATAAAGCCTTTATTATTATTATTATTATATATATATCGTGAAACATTCACCGATATCGTCAAACGCCATTTGTTTTTCCTTTGATCCTTGTGAAAAAAACGACATTCTCTTTTTAAACGTTTCATATTTCTACTGAATTTGAACACCTGTTTCTCTGGTGGTCTTTTTCTTGAAGGAGGCCAAGTTCAAATGTGCTGTTTTTGATAAAAGATTTTTAAACAAATCTTTTTAAGTTCAATGCTGGGATAAATGGCTGCCAATTTTATGAAAATAATGACCTAGATCTACTTATGGTATGGAGATCATCATTTTAATATCAAAAGTCATATTTTAGTTTTCGGTAAGTGTTAATTAAAAAAAAAAAATGATTTTACGGTTTACGAACTTCAAAAATCTTCTTCTCAAGTTTTAAGAGGCCTTGAATCATAGAGTTTGAACAGTAGGTAGCCTCGTTAGACAACTATCTTTTTTTTATCTATGAGGTAGCTGGAAAAGAGGGTTTATTAAAGGTGTTCAGAAAGATTTATTCAACGCAAAGGGACTCAAATGGGGACGTGCTTCCATGCGTGTTATGAATACATGCATGTGTGTATATATGCTGGAGGCATGGGATGCCGATTTTATTACCTCCTTGCGATAGCGCAGACCTGATGCCGACTTTATAGTGCTACCTCACTGAAATGCGATGTCGAAAACACCAGCTAGGCATTCCACACGGTCACATAATACTGACAACGGGTTTCCCAGTTGTTGCCTTGACTCAAAATTAGGCAAATGTTCATCACGAATGTTTAAAGCCAAATTTGAAGCATTGCCAAGCAAGGCCTTAGGAAACAAAATACAGTTAGAAGTAGAGAGAACCATTAATGTCCAAAATAGTGTAATGGCTGTGGCAGATTAAGTTTGGTCGCCTTCGTGTCCCCAAGTAAATGGCACCAACGCAAACCCCCAATTCCTCCAATCATACAGTGGGTAACAGCAGGTGTACTCTTTTCTCATTCCCTAACCTTCAATGGTGAATCCATTGTAATATTGCTCTACATATTGGTTCAATCTTTATTCTGAGTCATGATCTAAATGATCTTAATTACTGCGATGATATAATGTTTAGTTTTTTATTATTGAATGATTCCGTTTCGTTAACTTACAGGAGCTACAATGGTGTTACGTAAAAAGTTTTCTGCCAGCCATTTTTTCGAGGACTGCCGGAGGCATGACGTCACGGTCATACAGTATATCGGAGAACTCTTTCGTTACATTATGGCACTTCCGGAGGTATGTTTATGTCACCGTACACCCTCAAAATTCTCTGAATTGGTATATTGATGTCACATAAACTCTAAAACTTATCTGCAGAAATTTGATTATGTCACAATAAACTCTAAAAATTCCATTCAAATGTTTGTTTATGTCACAATAATTACAAATGATCTGCCTCCTTCCGTTACAATATATTGAGAAGGCAAATGTTGTTATGAAACTATAACACCATTTGCTAATGTAACGTCATCAATCTCCTATTGTGTCGTCACCAATTTCATTGTTGTCAAGACTTAATTTACTGTTCAGAGAACTGTTCAAAATAACTAAATTGTGCATAACTATTATCTAAAAATGTAAATATAAATAATGAATATTTTAGCAAATATCGTTATGGTCCTCGAACTCTCATTTATATTGCTTACAAATTTACATAAAGCCCTGCCGGTCTTTATTTAGTTTTCTCATTAATACCAATAGGATTTTTTCTAAAACATCCGTTGCTTAAATAAACTCTAAAAATTATCAACAGAGATATGTTTATGTCATAATAAACTCTCAAAATTCTCAACAGAGATATGTTAATGTCATAATAAACTCTAAAAATTCTCAACAGAGATATTTTAATGTCATAAAAAACTCTAAAAAATATTAACAAATGTATGAGTATGTCTCAATGAAATCTCGAATTTTCTGCAGAATAGTTTGTTACATATCACTATGGCGATATAATAAGATACATATGTAGTAGTTTAAGTATTATCTAGATAGTAATTTAGTTAGCTTGCCATATATACACTGGTTTTCAATGTTTAGTTTATTAACTATCTGTATTATTGTCTGTATCATTAGCATCTGTCTGTGCCAAATGATTTTGATTAGAAGAATTACAACGGGATAAGTTGATTGGAGGAGGTTCATTACATTACTGAAATTTAATTGTTTAAATAATTGTTACTTTAAATTGCATTAATTTGAATATTATATTGTTATAGTATTTATTTACATTTTCGTTCAAAATATTTTGTTGTTTAACTGGCAATACCAACTTCACAAATTCATTTAAGTAAATAACTCATCTTTTGGGTACTGTAACAGATAACTTTTTATTTTTTATTTTATTCCAAAGTATTTTAAGATCACCATGTATCTGCTGTTATCATCAAACCTTTGTATATTATTTATCAGGAACAGGACGTCTGAAAGGTTATAAAACTTGTGCCCAATTCTTCTTGATTATATCACAGATTTGTGTAAACTCAACCGTTGCTGTATTATTTAAGCAGTTTTAATCAAATGTTCCGTGTTTTGATTATAACTACATAAGAACGATAATTTTATTGCATCATAACAAGGTTAATTTTGTTATCGCTTCATAACAAGGTCGATTTTGCAATTGCTACATAAAAAAAACTATTTTTGTTAACTTTGTTATTGACTTAGTATGATTAATTTTGTTATTGCTACGTCACTAGGTTTATTTTGTTATTGCGACATAACAAGGTTAATTTTGTGATCCCTACATTACAAGGTTAATTTTGTTATTGCTACATCACAAGATTAATTTTGTTATTGCTACGTCACACGATTAATTTTGTTATTCTACATAACTAGGTTAATTTAGTTATTTCTACATTACAAGTGTAATTTTGTTATTGCTACATAACAAGTTTCATTTTGTTATTCCTACATTACGAGGCTAACTTTGTGAAAACTACATAACAGGTTTTATTTTGTGATTCCTACATTACAAGGTTAATTTTGTTATTGCTACATTACAAGGTTAATTTTTTTTTGCTACATTAAAAGGTTTATTTTGTTTTGCTACATGATAAGGTTAATTTTGTTATTGCTGCATTACAAGGATAATTTTGTTTTGCTACATAACAAGGGTAATCTTGTTATTGCTACATAACAAGGTTAATTTTGTTATTGCTGCTTTACAAGGTTAATTTTGGTATTGCTACATCACAATGTTAATTTTGTTTTGCTACATTACGAGGTTAATTTTGTTTTGCTACATTACGAGGTTAATTTTGTTTTGCTACATTACGAGGTTAATTTTGTTTTGCTACATAACAAGCTTAATTTTGTTATTGCTACTTTACAAGGTTAATTTTGGTATTGCTACATCACAATGTTAATTTTGTTATTCTACATTACGAGGTTAATTTTGTTTTGCTACATAACAAGTTTAATTTTGTTTTTCTACATTACGAGGTTAATTTTGTTATTCCTACAACACAAGGTTAATTTTGTTTTTCTACATTACGAGGTTAATTTCGTTATTGCTACATTACAAGGTTAATTTTGGTATTCTACATTACGAGGTTAATTTTGTTATTGCTACTTAACAAGGTTAATTTTGTTATTGCTCCGTCACAATATTAATTTTGTTATTCCTACATAACAAGGTTAATTTTGTTATTGCTGCTTTACAAGGTTAATTTTGGTATTGCTCCATAACAAGTTTAATTTTGTTATTCTACATTACGAGGTTTATTTTGTTATTGCTACATAACAAGGTTAATTTTGTGTTTGCTACATTACAAGGTTAATTTTGGTATTGCTACATCACAATGTTAATTTTGTTTTGCTACATTACGAGGTTAATTTTGTTTTGCTACATTACGAGGTTAATTTTGTTTTGCTACATTACAATGTTAATTTTTTTTTTGCTACATTACAAGGTTAATTTTGGTATTGCTACATCACAATGTTAATTTTGTTATTCTACATTACGAGGTTAATTTTGTTATTGCTACTTAACAAGTTTCATTTTGTTATTCCTACATTACGAGGTTTATTTTGTTATTGCTACATAACAAGTTTCATTTTGTTATTCAAACATTACGAGGCTAACTTTGTGAAAACTACATAACAGGTTTTATTTTGTTATTCCTACATTACAAGGTTAATTTAGTTTTGCTACATTAAAAGTTTAATTTGCTATTGCTACATTACAATGCTAATTTTGTTATTCCTACATCACAACTTTAATTTTGTTATTCCTACATCACAAGGTTAATTTTGTCTTGCTACATAACAAGTTTAATTTTGTTTTTCTACATTACGAGGTTAATTTTGTTTTGCTACATTTCAAGGTTAATTTTGTTATTCCTACATCACAAGGATAATTTTGTTTTGCTACATAACAAGTTTAATTTTGTGATTCCTACAAAACAAGGTTAATTATATGACTACTACATGACAAGTTTAATTTTGTTATTGCTTCATTAAAATGCTAATTTTGTTATTCCTACATCACAAGGTTAATTTTGTCTTGCTACATAACAAGTTTAATTTTGTGATTCCTACAAAACAAGGTTAATTATATGACTACTACATAACAAGTTTAATTTTGTTATTCTACATTACGAGGTTAATTTTGTTATTGCTACTTAACAAGGTTAATTTTGTTATTGCTCCGTCACAATATTAATTTTGTTATTCCTACATAACAAGGTTAATTTTGTTATTGCTGCTTTACAAGGTTAATTTTGGTATTGCTCCATAACAAGTTTAATTTTGTTATTCTACATTACTAGGTTTATTTTGTTATTGCTACATAACAAGTTTCATTTTGTTATTCCTAAATTACGAGGCTAACTTTGTGAAAACTAAATAACAGGTTTTATTTTGTGATTCCTACATTACAAGGTTAATTTAGTTTTGCTACATTAAGAGTTTAATTTGTTATTGCTACATTACAATGCTAATTTTGTTATTCCTACATCACAAGGATAATTTTGTTTTGCTACATAACAAGGGTAATCTTGTTATTGCTACATAACAAGGTTAATTTTGTAATTGCTACATTACAAGGTTAATTTTTTTTTGCTACATTAAAAGGTTTATTTTGTTTTGCTACATGATAAGGTTAATTTTGTTATTGCTGCATTACAAGGATAATTTTGTTTTGCTACATAACAAGTTTCATTTTGTTATTCCTACATTACGAGGCTAACTTTGTGATAACTACATAACAGGTTTTATTTTGTTATTCCTACATTACAAGGTTAATTTAGTTTTGCTACATTAAAAGTTTAATTTGTTATTGCTACATTACAATGCTAATTTTGTTATTCCTACATCACAAGGTTAATTTTGTTTTGCTACATAACAAGTTTAATTTTGTTATTCTACATTACGAGGTTTATTTCGTTATTGCTACATAACAAGTTTAATTTTGTTATTGCTACATCACAAGGCTAATTTTGTTATTCTACATAACAAGGTATTTTTTTTATTTTTTTTCCTACATAATAAGGTTAATTTTGTTAATGCGACATAACATTGTTAATTTTGTTATTGTTACGTCACTAGGTTAATTTTGTTATTGCTACATTACAAGGTTGATTTTGTTTTGCTACATTACAATGTTAATTTTGTTATTGCTACATTACAAGGTTGATTTTGTTTTGCTACATTACAATGTTAATTTTGTTATTGCTACATTACAAGGTTTATTTTGTTATTGCTACATTACTAGGTTAATTTTGTTCTTGCTACCTCACAAGGTTAATTTTGTTTTTCTTTATCACAGGTTAATTTTGTTATTTTACATAACAAGGTTAGTTTTGTTATTTTACATAACAAGGTTAATTTTGTTGTTCCTACATAACAAGTTTAATTTAGTCATTCCTACATACCAAGGTTCGTTTATATTTATTCCTACATAACAAGGTTAATTTTATTACTTTAAAAGTTTCATATTGCTGGTTTTGATTGCTTCAAAACTTTGACAGTATAGCAACATTAATTTCACAAATATATGAAAATAAAAATAAAATAGCCATTTTTTCATTTTTTTTCTCAAAAAATTCTGTTTTCATTTCTTACTTTTTTTAAACAATAACATTAAATTTCAGGACTTGTGCAAAGACTCCAAACATGCGCATTGGTTATAATCACAGTTTAGAAAATTATTACCGTATTACTGTTACTTTTTGTAATAAAATACTTCAACACCATATAGTAAATTTGTCCCAATCAAAGTGTTAATGGGATCAATTTGAAAATCAAGGTCAATGTTGGATTTAGCATACAATTAAATAGCATGAAGGACCACTGGAAATATACTTACTTTGTTACAGACTCCACTCGACCCGGTCCACAAGATTCGAGTGGCGTTCGGAAATGGTCTCAGACAGGACATTTGGACAGATTTCCAGAAACGCTTCAACATTCCTTGGATTATTGAAATATTCGGCGCCACGGAAGCCACAGGAGCATTACTGAATATTACAAACAAAGTTGGAGCATGTGGACGTCTTTCACCTTTCATGGTGAGAATTTCTTTTAATGTCGATATTTCACTTATATTGTTATACATGTATATATATATATATATATATATTCATCACATAGTATAGTTTGCCTCCTATTGAAGAGTTTACCTTTCATTGTAAGAAAGCTCCGTCGTGGTAGAGTTTTTCTTCATACTAATATTTTCACCATGTTACCGTGTTTCCTTCTCGCGTTAGGTTTATTATGATGCAAATGGTAATTTTTCAATCTCATTGTAATATTTTCAACCAATTATGGGTGTTAGGGTTGTCACCAAGGCGACCGGGGTTCGATTCCCCGATCGGACGTGATAAAGGTATAGGGTCGCCTGCCCGAGCACGCAGTTTTTCTCTGGGTAATCCGGTTTCATTTCATATTGAAATAAAATATTAATTTCTTTATATTTCTACAGCTACAGCCTCTCCCTCCCTCCCTCCCCTCTTAGTCCAACCGAGGCTTCGCCCCTTGACATCCTTCCTAAAAGTGTGGCTCAACGTAATGTCGCCCCACTATATGAAAATCCTTATATTGAATTTTCTAGTTATTATCTTAAAATTTCGAGTTATAATCTTCAGATTTCGAGTTAATAATATGATAAAAAGAAAATTCACTTTTTTTTCTACATGGCCCTAATGCTCTTCAAATTCTATATTTTTCTTCTGTTAAATCTCGGGTAATACACATGCATGTGTATGTTTATATGTACGATTTTGTTTTAGTTTCAATTTGATATTGAGAACTAGTTTATACTTATGTAAGTACTTATATTTGGCAGCGCTGGGCCAGTACGGAGTTCAAAGACACTTTCATTGTACAATATGACCCGATCGAGGACACACCAATCCGCGATAAACGAGGCCGCTGTATCCAAGTCAAACCAGGTAAGGTATGACAAACGAAGCCGCTGTATCAGAATCAAACCAGGTAAGGTTTAACAAACGTGTCCTCTGTATCAAAGTCAAACCAGGTAAGGTTTAACAAACGAGGCCGCTGTATCAGAATCAAACCAGGTGAGGTTTAACAAACGCGGCCGCTGTATCAAAGTCAAACCAGGTAAGGTATGACAAACGAGGCCGCTGTATCAAAGTCAAACGAGGTAAGGTTTAAGAAAAGAGGCCGCTGTATCAAAATCAAACCAGGTTAGGTAAAACAAACGAGGCCGCTGTATCAAAGTCAAACCAGGGAAGGTTTAACAAACGAGGCCGCTGTATCAAAGTCAAACCAGGTAACGTATAACGAACGAGGCTCTTTATCAAAGTCAAACCGGGTAAGGTATGACAAACGAGGCCGCTGTATCAAAGTCAAACCAGGTAAGGTATGGTAAACGAGGCCGCTGTATCAAAGTCAAACCAGGTAACGTATAACGAACGAGGCTCTTTATCAAAGTCAAAGCCATTTAACGTAGCAATTTCTAGAAATATTTTAGTTTTGTTTTTGCTTTTGTCACAAATGATAATCCTGGACACAGAATATGCATGTACTTAAATTCGAGTGCATCATCCTCAGATTCATTACAAGTACATGTTTTCATATTTCGGCATATATTTCCAAGATATCGAGTTTGAGTTAAAATTTGATAATTAAGTATCATCAAGAAGCCCGCGGTAACAGCAGTCGATCTTATACATATTTCTTATTGTACAGAATATATATGTTGTAAAACCTAGGATGCAAAGCTTGCTTTTACTGAAAAATCATCAAGTCGCTTGAATATGATTTTAAAACACATTTGAAAAATGTATTCTGTATCATTAATTTTATTAATGGAATCTTATCGGCACATAGACACAAAAAGAAGTTAGTAAAAAGTAAATAGCATAAAATAAAGGAAACGACAATAAACGAACGAAAAGGTAATGTTTACGATATAATTGTACGTAACAGTTTGATGCAATGTGGTAAATGAACTCTTCGTTTTATAACGGTCAGTTTCAACCGAAAAGAAATGTTATGTTAATGTTGACTACAGTTTGACACCTAATTATAAAATGGCTCATCAAGGGTACAGTAGCACTCCTCATTGTACATTGATTATTTTTACATTGAAGGTTAATATATTGCATATTGCCTATTGGGGCAACCATTGAGGGTTTCGTGATGGCTTAGGAGTGACGTTAGCATAAGTGTAAAACATTTTTAATATGGAACATTTATATATTAAGCTACGAGCTTACAATCCTTATTTTTGATGTAAACAAATATCTCTTGTTTTCATATGCGAATAGATAGGCTAAACTCCCTAATAAAAATCGCTTAACGTTAAGAAATATATGTTAAGGTTTAAACTTGTATTCCTTAATGCAAAACAATCTCAAAGTGTTTATAAATCAATTGTTGCGTGTAACCAATAATTACAAAAAAACGCAATTTAGTGGTTACATATTGAAAACCCTTCCTGCAAAAAAAAACCCACCTTAATGTAACAAAAACATTTCGGTGTATGGTTGATCTTGCAGCAATAGTTTACAAAATCTTCTTACATTCTACATTATAAGAGATGCACTTGAACTCTTCAACACAACGTACTAAGAATATAACGCTATCGCTGATGAAAATGTTCAAAAATACCAGAAGGCGTGCGTCCCGTTTATTTTTTATTTATATTATTCCTACCTTCATCAAGGATTGCCAAAGAGGGAAATTACATGTTTTATCTTTTACAAACACAGGTGAACAGGGCTTGTTGATAACCCCAATACCACCAACGTACACCGGCTTCTATAAGGGTGACGAAAAACTGAGCGAAAAGAAAATTCTTAGAAATGTATTCGAAGAAGGCGACAGTTTCTTCAATTTTGGAGACCTGTTATACCTAGACAAGGACTATTATATCTACTTCCGTGATCGAGTAGGGGACACGTTCAGGTAAATTAGGTCCTCTGTGGAATGACATCAAATATATCCTATTGACTGAATACAATACAGAAATAATTCGGAATATAACTCTACCAGATAAGGTTGTTGACAAACACCCTGTGTATTGCGCTAACGACTTCCATATCTGTTTAATGATTAAGGCGAATAATGCCAAGTTGCTTAATTTATTCTTCTTTTCAACATAAAATGAATTGCATCCACGTCTTGTCATAAATAAATTTGCGTGGAAACCAAAGGCAGGAATATTGTTCATTTTTGTTGGTATTGCTTGAGATATCACGATTTGATTCCATCAGGTGGAAAGGCGAAAACGTTTCTACTCGAGAGGTTTGTGACGTCATTAGCGCACTCGACTTTGTCCAAGATGTCAACGTGTATGGAGTACGCATTCCAGGTAAAGCGAACAATATACCACCATGGTTTACAAACATCTTACTGACAGAATCAAAACAACAAATATGTATACTTAATACAATGGAAACGCAACTTCCACCAAGTTCTAGTTATTGTTAAATTATAGTTAAACTAGACTTGATCAATTTCTGTAGTTCAAAAAACTTGATTGGTAGAGGTGTGTACGGTTTTTGGAATTTCCTACTCCAAGTAAAATATGTCTAGTCGGTGCTGTGACTAAGATTTATCAAGTTTTTAATTACGAAGGTAAATGGCTAAATAAGGGCAAACAAACGTGTTGTCTTTATTTCTCTTAAAGTGTAAAATGATTGTTAAACTACAATTAGCCGATCGCCGTTAATAAAATAGCTAAGTTGATAGAAATTCGTCTTCGGTTCGTAAGTTAAAGTTAGAAGCCTGATCTGGCCAGTTGTGTTTATCCTTCCTGTGACAAATTGGTGCCGTGACAAAGATTTATCAAGTGTAATTCACGCTTGTGGTGTTTACAAGACGTATTCAAAGAAATAGATTTCCTTCAACTGATAAGCTTTATTTTAAAGTGTATTGTGCATGCGTACCGGTAAAGTACCCAGTGCGAAGGGACACATTAACACACTCTGCATTATTTGGCATAATGATTACGCCCTATTAACGGTTTAGGTGTCGTAAAGTGTATAAGTTAGTTTTCGAACAAATATTTAAGGATCATCGATCCACTGCCAAAACATGCAACGTTTATTTTATTAACGTAACAACACATTCCATAAGTAATTTCTGATAACTTTCATAGAAAAAATGATAAGCGGAAATAAATAAACAAATCTCAACAGTGTTCCTAAAGTAAAAATGCAACGGGGTTGTACGATATTTGAATTCTGGAACTTCGATAACAATACCGTCTTTCTTTATATCGTTATATCTTAAACTAAATCAA